>NW_009705146.1:26344-68976 GCF_000703405.1 Apaloderma vittatum
TGAGACTTAGTGTTTTGTCCTGATGCCTTTTTTAACCCAAATATCCATTCCACCCCAGGTTATTTTGAGTCAAGCATTACTTAAGAGGACTGAACAAGGTTACTTCAGGAAAATGTGTGGTGATCCATTGATTGAGCCTTGGTAACTCTCACATTCTGTATGTAACCAAGTTACTTGTAGCATAACTACCAATTATCCAAGTAAACTGTAGGTTGTATCCTCTACTTGGTGGCACCATGAGTCAGGTTGCACTTTAGCACAATGTGAAACATGAAAAATTGCGTTTTGTCTTACCATCTTCAGAGTAAAGCGCCCGTTCCCTCGAGTATTTGTGCAACTGTGTGGTTGGGATCATTGCCCCAACAAACTGTAGTGATCATAGCATTTAAGGAAACTGGTCTGCAAATAACAAGGCTGTGTCGTGCAGATGTGCAGCTTTTGTTCTTTCCAGAGTTCTGAACCTTGCTGGAGAAAATTAATCCTTTCTAATTGGTATTGGGTGAGGCAGAACTTCATGTGGCTCATTCTCAGTGTTGCAGGCTGCCCCTTTGCATTTTAGCCAAGCTAAAATGGAGCGTCCCTCAAAATGCTTTCCTGTCTGTTCTTTTTATTGGTTATCTGCAGCCAAGTCTCGATACTAGGGAGGAAATTTTCCTGCTGGCTCAAGTTTGGGCATGTTATGATGGGCCGTGTTTACCTGAAGGAATTGAAACTAGTTGGCTTTCGAGTCACTGACTTTGGAGATAGCGGTAAATGCTTTGGTTGTATGGACTTTCCTTTCTGACCCTGAGAAACTACTCAGTGTCAGTGCTTGCTTACGGTGACTTTGTTGTTAAAGCTGTCAGTAGCAGTGCTGTTCATATTCAGATCTGTGTTATGATGGGATCTGCAGAGGTCAAAGCTGTAAGATGTACTTGAGATTGGAAAACAGCCCACGGTGAAACTGGTAGTGCATATTGTATGTACTTCACAGGGTAGAGTCACATGCGCACAAGATGTATATCCTGCAAAATCTGTTCACATCTGATATCTGAAGTGACATCTAACCATGATGGTCTTGTGCTTTAACCCAGCAGGCAGCTGAACACCACACAGCCGTTCCCTTGCTCCCCTGCTGCAGGGGCATGGAGGAGAGAATTGGGAGGGAAGTAAAGGTTGTGCGTTGGGATAAAGGCACGTTAATAGGGCAGAAAAGGAAGAGAAAATAATAATGATAAAGGAATTAGAATATATAAAAACAAGTGATACACAGTGCTTACCACCTGCTGACCGATGCACAGACGATTCCCAAGTAGCAGCCCCCAGCCGGCTTTCCCCCAGTTTAGATGCTGAGCATGACATCGTAGAATCATAGGATGCACTGGCTTGCAAGCGGCCTTTGAGGGTAATCTAATCCAACCCCTTCTGCAGTTTGCTCAGCCAGATGGCTGTCTTCTCCCAGTCTTGGGACCTCCTCCCCCTCCAGGCTCCTCACTGGAGGACACTATGAGAAGCTGATGAGTCCTTGACTTAGTGTAAACACTGCTTAGCAACAGCTAAAGCATCAGTCTGTTATCAGCATTATTTTCATCCCAAATCCAAAACACAGCACTGTATCGGGTACTAGGAGGAAAATTAACTTTATCTCAGCTGAAACCAGGACAGATTTTAGTGTGAATTAAGGATGTAGTGCTCAGCCAGCTCCACTCAATCACTGTGAGCTGTGGGAATGGTAAACTATGTCAGCTTTCCCTTCAGTAGGCTATTTCTCATCTACTCCCAGATGAGTGTACACATCAGTAGAGGCTGATAAGTGGTTTATTGTAGTGTTAAGGTATAGATGCAACTATTAATTTTGGAAGTTCTACTTTCATTTAAACATACTTCACCTGTAGGGGTTAAAGCTAAGACAGGCATTTTGCTGATAGCAGAGCTGCCTTGAATAGGTGCCTTGCAGGAACTTATTATACCAAAGATTGCAAATGGCTTTCATTTTGGCATTTTTCTTCACTGCTGCCTGTGATATATCTTACTTTCATGGCCTTTCAGGAAAGTTCTTGAGCAGGTCACTTGGGTAGAAGATTGAAAATACAGACTTTCTGGAAGGAGAATATTATTGGTAGCTTCTGTTCTTAAAGTACATAGGAAAGTCTCAGTGTTGAAGTTTGGATTGATCAGTACCTGTTGCCTGAATACAAATTTACACCCGCTTGCCAAGGTCCAGTATGGCACCTTTTTTCATGCTGAAGAGGCATCGGGAGCACGGTGATGCTAGTCCTCAGTCTTTCAGGCACCAGTGGCAGGCTGGGGTGGAGGCTATGTTTTGTGTCGACAAGAAGATGATGGACACTAAACGTATCAAGTAGTCTTTCTTCAATCTAAATTCCACATGTCTGACTTGGAAGAGAGGATGATGGAGTCTGGCAGAGAGGTATAACCTGTGGACTTGACATAGAGAAACAATGTTTTGTATGTGAGAGAGCCAGAAGATAAGAGCTAAAGACAAAGGAAACAGATGAGAGAGCCCTAATCAAATTTCTGGGGAAAATAGCAGCGTGGGGGTGGACCAGTCCTATCTGCACCCAACCCTCTGGAGCATGATAGCTCCTTGCTTGGATTCTCTGTCAGATAATGTCACTAGAGACCGCTCTAAGAGTCATTTCACTTGGAGTGCTGCTGTTGAAGCTGGGAGGTGGTTTGGAGAGGGCTGGGGAAGCAGCTGTCACTAGCTGTCTTGATGGGCTTAGAGACAAATATGAGTAAACCATGTGGGATGAGAGTAAGTTTTGGAAATCGTAGTGCTTCTGCATTAAGGAAGAGCCAAACGAGAACCTTAGTAGAGTAGTAGAGGGAACAGTATGAGAGTGACCCTTGGGAGAGCTGGGCGGAGCATGACTGGTAGGTAAGTAAAGAAGGTAAAAGAATAGAAAGCTATTGTTCCAGGAAGCAGAGGAAGGTGGGGAGGGTTGTGGCTTCCAGGGTTGGTTTGTTGGAGTTTTTTGTTTCGTTTGATTTTGTTGTGGGGGTTTTTTTTGTGGAGGAAGATGCAGGGAGGTAAAAGGCAAGAGGTGTTGAGCATTAATTATGGGGTGTCACGGGACTCCCTATGGAGGCAGAAGTTGGGGTTGGATGGGAGGACTTACGGTGGACTAGATGGCTTCAGATGTGAAGGAGGGGATCAGATTATGGGGGGAGAGTCATAGAGCAAATCATGGAGATAATAGGTTGGAAACTGTGAAGGTATGGAGGTCACCTGGAAAGCAGTGCTGAAAGAGTGGCTTCTCCCTGGGGAGTGTTTTTCTACGTAGCGTGGGATGCCTGACAAGATCAAAGCACTCTTCTTGCCTGTCTTGGCCAGCTTTTGCATTCACGTTGTCCTCTTGTTTCTCACTGCAGCTCTCCCCAGGTTTTCAGTGAAGAATAAGGCAAAAGGAGGCACGTGTGAAGATGGTGTGAGTTGTTTCTACTAGAGGTGACTTTGTTTTGTTGAAGTTTAACTTGTTCTGTTTGAGTTGAGCAGTAGGAATTGATACCCCATCCCAAAGTGTTTTTCTGAAAGCCTTTGTCCTAGGATTGATGAGTTTTCAACTGTTTACTCTGGAAAGACACATGTACGGTGTGCTCTAAACTACATGCATGGAAGGGGCATGAGTCAGCTGATACTTTTCAGTAAAAAGTGGAAATATTGCTGAGACTGTGGAATTTGTGCGAGGATATTGAATTTCGAACGTTTGTGTGGTAGCTGGTGGATATGAATCATTCTGAAGAAAAGGAGGATTGGGGGAAAAAAAAAAAAGGAAGGAAAAAAGAGTCCTCTGAGAAGAATGGTATGAGTGCATCAACCACATATTGCATGAGTATGTTCCTCACAGGTAAATCTGCGTACTCTAGGACTGTGTGCACATTCTTCTGCAGTTCAGACCCAAAGTCCCATGTTGCCAGTTCCAAAGTGCTTAGCTTGGCAAGTAGACAAATACACATGCCACACACAAGTATGACTGCCAGTGTTAAAAACATATCTCGCTTGATATCAATGAAAGTGAATATGCATGAAGGATGTTCATGCGAGCGTCGCTGTAGTGTTCTGGGAAGCAGCTCTTGGTGTCCTTTCTAGCCAACACATGGTGTATTTTTTCAGCATGGCATGTGACTTGTAGTTCTAATGATCTGTGACCCAAGGACTGTGCATGTTCAAGGCTGTCTTAGCTTAAGAAATCTGTTTGGCAGGTAAACTCCTCTTGGTGTTGGCAGATAGTTATTGCAAGATGCAAGGTGAGTCTAGCCATAGTCTTTTATCTCAGCACAGACATTTTAGTGAGAAGCTACTGGAAGAAATAAAAGAAATCTGATTAAAATAAGAAAAAGGACAGGCAGCCTCCTGAGGCTAGTAGTGTGCTCTGAGAACTGATGTGAGTGAGCTTTGATCCAAATAGCTTACTGGAGCCACAGACTGCCTGATAAGGGCAGCTGAAATGTGCAGAGCTGGTGTTGAGGAAGGGACGCCTTTACAGCCTTGGGCATCTAGGTTCTTACACCTAGATAAAAACATTCCTGTAGCTGTTCACATTCCTGTAGCTGTTCCACGTGGCACTGCTCTTGTTAACGACTGCTTCTTCCCTGGTAAGGATGTGGAGAATGTGTCTTCTGTCTGGGGTGCCATCTTGCAAATGTCAGATTGAAATGGCATTACAGGGAAGGAATATTTTGGGGGTGGAGGGAATGTGGGCTTTTTGATGGCTCATCTTGTTCCTATAAGGAGTGAACCTTGCCTGTTCTGACCTATAACTCTATCTTGCCTTGGTGAAACATCTCAGTGTAGTGCTGCTAAGCATTTGCTAAATATTGCTTCTTTGATAAAAAGAAGAGGCTTATATTATCATGTAGCACCTCTGTGTCAGAAGGTAAGGTTTGATAGCAAGATTCAGTGTTTTGGGAGATCAGTTCTTGGCCTGTTTTGGGGGGAATATACTAGCTTGGGATGTGTTCTGGCTTATATTGGTGTCTGGCAGCCCCCCTGAACTGCAGCAGCTGAACGCTCCTTTTGTTGCATTGTGTTGCGTTTCAGCCATCTGCTGTTGTGCTTCCCTTGGCTGGAAAAGGCACTAACGTTAGTTCTTCCTTTCATGGCACAGAAACTTTGCACACAAACAAGTGTGGCTCGTTAACTCTAGCACCAGCTCTCACTCCAAGTCTGATGCTTCAGATAGCGGGTCCAGGGCTGCACAGCAGCTGAAGCAGCCAGACACGTCAGCTTTGTAAAAGCTTCAAATCAAAACATTTTTTTACTAAGAAACCCTGCAAATACGCAAAGTTCAACAAAATAACTACCCCAGATGTATTTCTGATTCAGCTGTTGGCTTATGTGCGTTCCTAGGGTGGGAGAGGCTGGATGCATCTAATAACTGTCTCCTCCTCTCTCTCTTTCCTGCCCCCTAGCCTCTTCTTCCGCCTTGTTTTTTCCTGCTCAAATGAGATGCACTTCATTTTAGTTTATTCTAACTCTTTTTTGCTTACTAACTTTTAGATCAGCTGCTTCTGTTGTTTCCTGTTGTGTTACCATGCCCTGGGCTTTTGACCTGACAAGCTGGGTTATCCTCTGGGAGTAACCCTCTGGGATCCAGTAGCTCTTCTGTGCTTTGCATCCACGTGCAGCCAAAACACTGAGCAAGCAAACAGAAACCCTGGCACTGCCTGCATGCAGTCCCCCAATCGGAGAACCTGGGCTTAGTGAGACAAGATCTGTCTTGCTGAAACTGTAAGTTTGCAAGAGAAGGCCCTATGTGGTGCAATTCATTTCATCCTTTAGATGACAATCCTATAGAGACCCATTTCATCCTGTAGATGACGTATGTCCCGAGATAGGTGCATGCACCTGTGTGCAGAGACATGCCACAGCTGTGGTGGGGATATGTATATACACGGTGGCTTCCTATCACCTCGCCTGGTGCAAGTCTGCTGTCTGCAACTGTGCACCGTGTGTCCCATCCTGTCCTCCACCAGGAGAGCTTGCTTCTGATGGAATCGTTCTTGTTTGCAAACAGAAGAATGGCTTCCCTTCTTCCTCGGATACCCTCTTCAGACTGTGGCAAAAGCCTCCACGCATTTTCGTAGCCCCTCAGCACACAAGTCAGGGTTCCCTCTGATGCAGCAGGCTGAGAAAGAAGCATGGCATTGTGCACCTTGCGTGGGAGAGACCTGCAGCAGTCTGCCTATCGTCTCTTGGAGCTGTCCAACACCTTTGGAGGAAGCGTTTTCAATATTTTTATTTTTAAACCCAAGTTCTGTGCATATCGTAGGCTTGCTTGCCCATCAAATGCTGATCGCTCTCTTAAGGGTGAGGATTAGGGATGATGGGTAGGGGGAGTGTCTCCAGTGTGTCTGTGATGTTTCACCCTCTAGAATAGACTTGGAGAAGACTAGAAGCCCTGGATGCTGAGTGCATTTCTGCTGCCCACCTCAGGTGAAAGCAAGTAGGAATCTCCTCTGGATGTGGCCGAGATGTGATAGTCTGTGCAGAGTGCAAATCGAGTGCTGTAGCTAACTTGTAAAAGCTGTCTCTGAGCTTACCTGGTCCTAGAGGTCCTGCTTAGGGCTGCTCAGCCACCTGGCTAGACCTTCTCTGTCCCACAGCTCTGTCTAGGCAGCCTCAGTCTAATGCTGCTCTGAGTACTTGGTACTTCAAGGATGTTGCCTGCAGAGAAGCAGGCTGTCCCTCAGTGGTGGCCTTCCCCTCAAGAAAAACGGAGCTGAGCTGATGAGACTTCAAATAAAACTGGCCTTCAGGCTTTGCTTTTGAGCTAAGAAAAACCCACAGATAGGGAAAGCGCTGTACTCGGGATGACTCATGCTCCAAGAGGAAAAATAAATGAATTGACTGTCCTCATTGATGCAAATGGGACAGGTGTTAGCAACATCTTTCTAGGAAATGCTGAAGAACAGGCTGAATAGTAGTGTTTGATTGAAGCAGGGCTGCAAGGAATAGGGAAGTGAACTGACAAAACTTGTCTTTGCAGAAATGTCAAAAGTCTTAGGAGTAAATCTGAAGGTGAGGAGACAGCAAGCTGGCTATGATTGAGAATATTGGTACAATGGGAATATGAGAATGATGGTCTATGAGCAGTGAGGTAGTCAAATATCAGCTGAAAACAGGTACATTGACCTGACAGCAGGCTTCAGTCTTCAGTTGGGTAAATGCCATGTTTGAACTTTCTCTTTTTCATGCATAAATGTGTTTTCATGGAGCCGCAGGACAGGTCACCTCCCAGAAAGAAAACAGTTCAGCTCAGTCCTGAACGATGCACAGGACCAGCTGTAATATTGCTGGAGAGCTGCTCTGTACCAGTGACCAAACTGTATTTAGATCTGCAGTCCTTGCTGGTGCAATAAACACAAATGGGGGGGGGGGGGGGGACAACTGAAAAAAACAGTACAATAAACCAAACAACCCACAAAAAAAATTCCAAGACCAAAAAACCCGAACTAAACCAGCATTTAATTTTGAAAAGGGAGACTGTACAAAAACAAAAGAAGTTCAAGGAAAAAAGAAAAAGCTCTCAAAAGGGCAACATGCTCTCTGGTTCTGGTTGTAGGACTTCATTACCGGTTTGAATGCTGGCCAGAGAGCTAAAATCTAAGCTTTAAATGTCCTGTTTCAGCTGGTGTAGATTTACCTGACAACAGATAAAAACACATAGGAGATATTCCTGAAGTTTGGGAGCAGATCACAGTGCTGTGTGGGTATTGCTGCTGGTGTGCCGTGAGAAGCCTTCAGTGGTGTTGAGCTGTGGCATTTGGGCCCTGGCAACTTGGAGGGAGGGACGAGCCCAGGCGGAAGGCACTGAGCAGCAGCAGAGCGCTTTGCCCTGAACCAGGAGCATCCGCAGCTGGGACAGACAGGCAGGAGGGGGAGGCAGGACTGCTGCCTGCCTCGAAGGCGAGTGCAGCACAGCTCTGGTGGGCAGCACCCTTTTTTTGTTGTTGTTCTTTTCCCCACTCTTCTTGTAAAGCTCATTTTGTTGGTGTGTTTCATCACCCTCAGCCTGATCATGTCTGCTTTGTAAGGCCGAAGGGTGACTTTTGGGCAGGTTAAGCAGTGTTAGTTTTACTTTCATTTGCTTTAAAACTCTAGTTTTCTTTGAAGAGAAAGATTTTGAGAAGGAAAAAAGTGCCGGCAGCTTATGGAAAAGCCGTTTCCCATGTTGCAATATTCAGGCTTCCAAGAAGCAGCAGCCACTAAGGGCAAGCCTGTGTACAAATTTTTTTTTTTTAATTTTATTTTGCGTAATAAAGAAGAGCAAGAAATATGTGGCTGTGACTGCCTCGCTGAAGCATTTAAAGGAGCAGGGAGGTATGGCCTGGCCATACAGCCAAAGTCTAAGGCAGAGCTGACATAGCAAAGTGCATGGGCAATGAAATTGTTACTCAGGGAGGCGAACAGAAGAAATCTTCCTTTCTGCTATTAGGCAGAAGCACAGAGGGGGAAAAATTAGCTAACCTGTGATTTAGAGACCTAGATTCATTCTGCCACGTTAAATAGCTCGCCACATTTAATAGCTTGCTCAAACTCTTGAGACCTTGGTTTCCCCTTCAGAAAGCCTATGTTTGCAGGATGTTGTGCAAGGAAGAATAGAAGAAAACTGATAGTTGCTCCCAGCTTCTAATCAGGTAGAGTTGTCAGTTAGTTGGTAGTAGCTATGGGGAAATAAAACATGAAGAGGGAATTGCTGACACCTTCTTTGGAACTATTGAGAGAGTGTAGTGGTTTCTCACTGGCTAGATGCAAGATGCCAACCATGCAGCTCTGTCACTCCCCCTCATCTGGACAGAGGAGAGAAAATATAACAAAAGGCTTATGGCTTGAGATAAGGACAGGAAGAGATCACTCATCCATTAGTGTCACGGGCAAAACAGACTCAACTTGGGGAAATTAGTTTAATTTTTTACCAATCAAATCAGAGAAAGATAATGAGAAATAAACCCAAATCTTAAAAATACCTTCCCCCTGCCCCTCCTGTCTTCCTGGGCTTAACTTTATTCCTGATTTTGTTACCTCTTCCGCCGCAGCAGTGCAGGAGGGCGGGGAATGGGGGTTGCGGTCAGTTCATTACATGACATCTCTGCCACTCCTTCTTCCTCATGGGTAGGACTCCTCGCGCGCTTCACTGCTCCAGCACGAGCTCCCTCTCATGAAGGAAAGATTTTCATAAACTTCTCCATCATGAGTCCTTCCAACGGGCTGCAGTTTGTTATGAACTGCCCCAACTTGAGTCCCTTCCATAGGGTGCAGTCCTGCAGAGTAGACTGCTCCAGTGTGGGTCCCCCACGGGATCACAAGTCGTCCACGGGCTGCAGGAGTGCAACCTGCCTCACCATGGTCTTCAGGGGCTGCAGGGGAGCCCCTGCTCCAGCACCTGGAGCATGTCCTCCCCCTCCTTCTTCACTGACGTTAGTGTCTGCAGAGTTGTTTCTCTCGCATATTCTTACTCCTCTCTCTGGCTGCAGTTCCACAGGAACTTTTTACCCCCTTCTTAAATATGTTATGACAGAGCCTCTACCACCATAGCTGATAGGCTCAGATTTGGCCAGTGGTGGGTTCATCTTGAAGCTGGCTGGCATGGGCTCTGTTGGACCTTCTAAGAGCCATGCAAATCCAATACAGAGGAAGAAATTAACTGTCAAATTTTGCTTCCAAAACAAAAGGAGCAGGTTATTAAAGGGACTGAGGAGACAGAGACCGTTGGACTTGAACTCTTATAACAACACACTGGTATGATCAAAACCCATTGAAAAATTTGCTAGTAAAACTGTTTTCATTCAAGTTCACTTCGCTCCAGGCAGGATGATGCTGGCAGTTTACAGAAACTCCAGCTGATCTCAGAAAATGCCATTTGTAGCCTGTATGACGGCAGCAGCTTGGGTTGTGAGTTAAGGGCATCTCTATCAAAAAAAGTCCTTTCTATGTCAGTTTGTCCAACAGGTCCCAGCTGCCTGTAGCTGTTGTTCTTGGGGAACAAGTTAAGGTTCAGGCTACTTCAGGTCGGTCACCTTTCCTTCCCCAATGTTATTTTAAATGGGATATCTCAGTCCTATCTGCAGAGACAGTTCCTGGCTTTGTTTTGGCAATGTGGGATATACCAAAGAATGCGGGTTCTGGGAATAGCTGTGAATTCCATCTTCACTCAGCATTTGGGGAAAACAATATTATACGTCAGAGCCAATTTTGGGTTTTTGCAGGGAGTTCTTGTGCCTCGGGGAATCTGTAGTGATGTGTGCCTGACTCCTCTGTACTGATGCAGTTTGGGATGATGTTGGCTGCTACCCAGTCTCTCTCTGCAGTGCCAACTTTGCAGAACATCCTACTGTGCACACAACTTGAGTATTGTCTTTTCAGTTGCAATCTCGGAAGACTCTCAGCCAGGAAGGCATACTTGGGAGCAATATGAATACTTCCACCTAGAAACAGGAGGACTTGCCTGGGTCAGAAGAAAATGCCCTCATGTTAATGTCACCGATCTTAAGATGAGTGCTCACTTTAGGCTAGAGCTGTCTCTGTAGCTGACTTCTTCCAGCTGGGACAGTGGATTCCCAGTGCGACTCCTGGACCCATAGAAGAGATGCTCAGTGCTCTATCTTCTGCATGAATTTGGATTTGGATTTGTTGATGGTGCTGGTGGGGCTATGTGTTTTCCACCCTCCCAGTAGAAGTTATGCCAGCTCATCTCTTCAAGTGCTTTGATGCTTTCCCTGGTATAGCTTCCTTTTATTGTTTTGCTTTAGTGAGCAAATTGTATCAACCCTACCAGGATATGGAAGGAGTCTTGGCAAAAGTGAGCTAATTCCATTGGGAGTACTTAATGATAACAGTTCACCCTCCCTCTCTGACCTATTACAGTTTTGATGTTTGTCTTGGGCAAATGTTAAAGTTAAGGCTCTTGTTTTGCTCCTTTTGTTAACTTACCAAATAAAATCCCATTCTCTTGTATGTTAAAAATTACAGCCCAAGTAAGACTTCAGAACAGTCATATTGGTGCAGATCCAGGGCCCTGGTGAAGGCAGATACATGGAGAGGAAGAAAAGCAGGGAAGGCTTGTGCAACACATCTTTTTGTGTCCTCTTGCAGTCTCCCGCCCTTTCCAGCTTGAATGATTTTCCAAGCCAAATGACACTTCTGTCTGCTAAGACATGAATTCCTCTTGTCCAGCCTTCCCTTGAAACCCTGTGGGTGTTTATCATCCCCAGCGTCCTGCACTGAGGCGTTCTGCAGCTCAGCTGTGGGGTGAGGAACCTTCTTTGTTTGCTCTGACCCTGCCTTCTCATCTTCTTTGATGCCCTGGGGCAGCTGTACTGGAGGAGCCTGTGAACACAGTCCCCTCTCACGTATGAAGAGCTCTGGATATCCCTTGTAAGTCACCCGTTTCACAATGACCAGGTGGCCATAAATGTGCACACAATTCCTCCCGTCTGTTAACTGTGGATTTACCTAGCAGTGTAATGAAATTTGTCTTCTGTTTTTTCCCCCTCTGCTCCTTTCTGTGCAACACCTCACACTCAGTTTCCTGCTAATGAGCAAACTGAGGTTTTCATGGAGCATTGGAAGTACACTAAATCTTCAGGGATAAATTAAAATGCTGTTTCTAACACCTGGTTGCAAAGCTGCATTAGGATTGCACTTTTTCCTTGTGTAACACTCATGTAATGAGGAGTACATCTATACTGGAAAGCTTAAGTATGACTCCCAAACTTGAAACAATAGTAATAAAAAGCTTAATGACCTTGGTTGTACATGCAGAGCTCTAAGTTTTGGTACAAGAAGGGACTTGTAGATATTGTCTCTGAGTCTATAGAAGCACACAACTCTTTCAACACTCCTTTGTTCCTTTGGATAGCAAGAGCCATTCTCTGTGTGCTTCTCTAATCTTGAAATCTGTGAGCTTTAAGGAAAAAAAAAAGATAATTAAAACAGTTTTTACATGTATCCTTATGTGGTGCTTCAGAGTGTGTTACCAGATTATGTGGCTGGCTGCAGAACACCTGATTTCTGTCCTTAGGTAGTGATCACTGAAAAAAACAGAAATCCTTTTACCATTATCCCCTCCCTAAATCTCTGCTTGATTTGGACCAGATCATTTTGAAATGCTGGTGTTTAGCTTTTAGTGGATTAATATCCTATTTCTCAGCACGTCTGCTCAATGGACACTGAATCCCAGCGGGGAAATTTGGAGCCATAGGAAAGAGAGGTGGGTGGGAAAGCACATTAAGCAGTTGTCCCTCCCACGAATATGTTTCCTCTTTGCAAGTTGTTGATGAGGTGCTGTGTAGTTGCAGGAAGCTTGAGTGCTGCCACTTCTTATTTATCTTGTTCCTGTGTCCTGGTAAAGTTCATCTGATGCTAATTTTTGAGAGGCTTGTGTTTTCCTCCAGCTCCCTGGAGCAGAAACTGTTTTTCCCCTTGCTCTGCTGGCGTCGGTGAAGATGCGTCTCCAGCTGGCCTGGGTGCAACAGGAGCCTTGGTGGTTGGACCCCGAAGCTTAGCAGATGTGTGGAGCAGCCGTAGGGCTTGTCCTGTGCCTGGTGCAGGCCCCAGGCTCCCTTGCTGTGACAGCCCAAAGTCTGTGGCTGGACCATGTCCAAAGCTGGCTTTAGGCTAGTGTGTGCACACCATGTTCTCTACGTTCATCCTGGCTGTTCTGGCCCAGGCAGAAACCCACTACTTGTTCCTCACCCAAGAGCAGCATCTCCTTTTATCACCTTAAAGTCAGTATGACCTAACTTCATCTGACGTTTGTGTCTGGCCAGGTGTCTGTAGCTCAGAATCCTGAGTGTTTCCTGGCTCTTTTGTCCCTGTGTTGTGAGGTTGCTCCTGGGACAGAGCCCAGATTTGGTGAATGGATGTCACTGCCTGTGACAACCCACCACAACATCAATGTGATGCTCTGCAAAAAGCAGAAAGGAAGCTACAAAGCATAAAACTGCCAAATGACGTGGTTTAGCGTTTCTTCCAGTCTGCTTTCTTAAAAATTCTAAGGTCTGGAGTCCTGTCTTTATGTGAATATCTCATGGAGGTGCTACAGCAAGTTTCCAGAGTGAAGAACCAAAAATTGGAAAGCAAATGGATTCTAATAGGGGAGACATCTTAATTTCACCTTGGCATAAAAAGTCTTTATTTTTTTTTTTCCCCCATGTTGGAGGAAGAGTGTTTTCAGTCATCTGTGGAGCAGATACTGGTAGTGCATAAATCTTTAGCATCAACCTGGTTGCTTGGGCAGAGCTAGCAGAGGAGATCAGGAAATTGTTGCTGCTCAGTGTTCACTGCAAAAATACTGTGATCTTTTGATACCATTTGATGGAGGAAGTGGTTTTAAGTGTTGACTAATTTGTGAGACTTTTTCGTTTGTTTGTTTTGAACATTTTGATTTCCCACTCTCAAGTTTTGATTCTTTCTCCATGAAAGGCACTTGCTTAGGTCACCCACTTTGTTCCACTGGTGCATCCTTCTGTTGTTGCAAAACCTCACAGCCTTTCCAGGAGCTGCAAAGTGCAACTTAAAAGCTGCAGGAGGAGTTTCTGTGTGTCTCCTTGCCTGCAGCAAAAGATGCTTATCCTGCGAGGGGGGTGGCTTGTCCTGGCGCTCTCCCCTCAGAGGATTTCTGCTGTCAGGACAGGCTTGGGGCTGCTTTATGAGTTCCTCTTTTTTTTTTTTGGCAATCCACCCCTGGGATGCTCTAGTCTTGCTGTGGTGCTACCAGCAGTGAGGGCCGAGCTGAGCACAAACCACGGGGAAGGGATACCCTGCAGCAGCTCACCCTCACCGTGCCTTGTAGAACAAATCCCACAGCTGGGGAGCTGTGCCAGTAGGCAGGTGGTGCTCCAAGTGGTCGCTAGGTAAGTTAGGGGGAAGAGGCTGGTCAGGGTTCGTCTTTCTCTCACCCTGCCGTGAAGGCACATTACCCAGGAAGGGGCACATCAAGAAGCTGACATGCCTGGCCCCCATGTGTGAGTCCTGATGGGAGTGATGTCTCCTCTTCCTGACTCTTGTCAGTCCTTTGCAAAATTTGACTGTGGGCATCCCACCCACCCTCGCATTTGCTTCATCAGAGATCTTTACAGTAAATTATTTTGTAACTGAGCCATGCAAAAACGTCAAATGAGTTGTAAATGCTTTTTGCTTGTGTGGGCCCTTGGTTCACCTCCCACTCGAAAGACATCCAAAAATTTCCAGGCCTTTTGGCTGTAGTTTTGGGGGGACAGCAGGCAGGAGCAGGGGATGTCTTAAGTACTCATGTACCTTGTGCTCCCTGGGGCCACGCAGGGCCCTTTTGCCCCACTGAACTGCGTCCTGGACCTGCTGCAGAGGGTTTAGTGCCACTAAAGTCATATGAACTTGCTTGACGTCTTCAAAATTTGCTTCCCCTTTGCAATTTCTGCCAAGCAGCTGTCCCTTTGGGTGGTGTGTGCCAGCCAAGCAGGCTCCAGACCTGCAAAGCCTTGTTGCCTCATTTGTTTAAACAAAGGCAGGTGGCTAATGTAATTGGTGAAGGAAGTGCTAGGGATGCTCAGAGGTCAGTTGAAAGAAAAGAAAGAGATGGGAGCTGTAACCTTTATGGTAAAGGCCTCCAGAGACAAAACACGTTGCTCACCAGTCTGAAACTTGGGCAGGTCCTGGAGAGAGATCAGAGCAGCTGGCACACCTCCAGCAACCCATGGGGCAGTTTCACCACACCTGGAGGATGGTGCCACGTGCCACAGCCAAACAAAGCCCCACCTGTGTGGCAGCATCTGAGATAACAGCGATCAGGAGGGCACTGTGAGGCCAAGTGGGCTTGCAAGCTCAAGGCACCTAATTTCTATGCTCCCAGAACTGTTGTGACTAGGAGCAAAGCTTGTCTTGCATTACCCTCTATTTGCCCCAAGCAAAGGTGTGGGAGACCCCAGAAATGACCTGGCTTTCCTTCTTGAATATCCCCCAGGCTTCCAGAACAGCACTGGGTAACCTCTCTCTGCTGCTGTGTCCAGGGCTACTCCAGGACCATCAGGAGCAGAGCAGCAAGGATGCAGCTGCACCTTCTGTGTGTCAGGTCTTGGACCATCTTGTACATCTCCTCACAGAAGGATAAAAGCTGGATGCGATTCCCTGTGCTTCAAACACAAACTGAGAAACTGCTGTGAGAGAGCAGGGGACGGTGGAACAGTCTGCAAGGAGTGTGGGAGATGCTGTGCTTTCCCACGTGTAGAGAGATCATCAGCTTTTCCTCTGGCAGAGGCATGCTCCAGCCTAACAGTGTTGAGGACAGTCAGATTTGGGCTAGGAAGAGCTGGCAGATGTCAAACATGTTGCTGATCCAAGCCCGAGGGACCTCTCTGATGTGTCATGGCCGCACGATCCTGCGGAGGTAAGTAGCGCTTGAGGTTCTGTGCTCTCCTGGCATCTCTGTGGGAGGGAGATGGGGCTTACGTCAGCAGGATGGTTTCACTCTGTGCACAGGGATAAGGGAGAGCTGCAGAACATCCTCCCCATTAAATTGTTTGGTGACTGTTTCATTTATTTGCTGACAAAGATAAGTCTAATGTGAGCTCACCAGTGTGGAGACATTGCTATGAACGTGAGGTTTTTACAGCTACACAGAGGATATCAGTCTGTTATGCAACTCCTGGGTGAATGAAAACAAACTATTCCTTCCTCTTTCCTTCATCCCTGTCTGGGCTGTTTAGTGGAAATGTTGATCTTAAATTTTTTTTTTGCTTTGGGAGTTGGGGACAAAGTTAGTGTTACCACAGTTACCACTTTTTCTTGAAAAGCTCTGCCTTTGGAAGAGAAGGAGTGCCCAGTGACGGCCTGGGCTCTGCCCAGATGATTCAGAGGAGGTAGCAGTGGTATGTACTGACCAGGGCTGAAATAGATCCATCTCGTGGGACATGCCTTGAAGATGAAGGAAAACTTGGATGAGTACAAAACACTTATAGATTTTTAAAGATAACAAACCCAGTGAGGAACACGAGGGAAGCATGGAGTTGGACCTGGGTGAAATTCAGACAGCACCGAAGCCATGTGGAGAGGGCTGGGAAGCAGCAAACATCCAACCCAAGTGACAGGGCACCAGGGTTTCGGTGGCTGCCTGCCACCTGTCTGCACCGCGCCCTGGGATGGAGCCTGGTGTTTACTGAACTGCCGTGTCAGGATGGGTCATCAGGTCCCTCCCTGTACTGTCTTTATACAGGGAGGGATGTTCATCCAGGGAGCCATGTGGGCACAAAAAAATCCTCTCTCAGCAGTAATGGTGATGGTGGAAGATGGCTTCCTAAGGTGCTGAGGACCTTGTGATGACCCAAAGCCAAGTCAGGAGCGCAAAGCTGGGCTTTGCATAGTGGCTCTGTGGGCACAGTGAGTCTTGCATCTACTTCTGTAGCTGGAATAGGAGCTGGCAGTTACAACTTTTAGAAACTCAGCTCCTCTGCTGTTGTCTTCCTTGCCACCCCAGGCTTTGGTGGTGGCTGGCAGCCCTGGTGACATTCCAGCGGAGAGGAGGACCTGTATGTTGACTCATGGCATTGTCCATCCCTGTTGCCATCCCACCTCCTGGTGGGAACCTGATGGGACAGATTAGCTCTGATGAAGTAATGCTGGTGGGACTCAGGCCCTGGGGGAGGAGCAGTACAGCACCAAGCAGCTAGGGTAGCTTCAAGTTTGTTGTCTCGGCAAAGCCCTCAGGACATTCCCAGCACAGGTTGGAAACATCTTGACTGAGAAGTGTAGGACAAAAAAAACCCAAACATGACGTAAAAATGTCATCTTGATGACATCTACCACTCTCCATCATTTTTGAAAGATCATGGGAAACAGAAGAGGTGCCTGAGGAGTGGAGGAAAGCCACTGTTACTCTGATCTTCAAAAAGGGCAAGAAGGAAGATCCAGGAAAGTACAGACCAGTCAACTTCACCTCCATCCCTGGAAAAATGATGGAGTGGCTCATTCTGGAGATCATCTCTAAGCATATGGAAGAGAAGAAGGTTATTGGGAGTAGTCAGCATGGATGTACCAAGGGGAAGTCATGTTTGACTAATCTGCTAGCCTTCTCTGATGTTGTGAGTAAGTGGGTAGGTGCAGGGAGACCAGTGGATGTAGTCTACCTTGACCTTAGCATGGCTTTTGACACAGTCTCCCATAACATCATTGTGGGCAAGCTCAGGAAGTCTGCGAATGAAGAATGGACAGTGAGATGGATTAAGAACTAGCTACACAACAGAGCCCAAAGAGCAGTGATCAATGGTGCTGAGTCCAGCTGGAGACGTGTAACTAGTGGAGTCCTCCAGGGTTCGGTGCTGGGTCCAGTCCTGTTCAACATCTTTTTCAATGACCTCGATGACAGGACAGAGTGTCTTCTCAGCAAGTTTGCTGATGATACAGAACTGGGAGGGTTGACTGATACACCTGAAGGCCGTGCAGCCATTCAGCAAGATTTGGACAGACTGGAGAGCTGGGCAAAGAGGAACCTAATGAGGTTCCACAAGAATAAGTGCAGAGCCCTGACCCGGGAAGGATTAATAAAATGCACTAGTACAGGTTAGGAGGCGATCTGCTAGAGGGCAGCTCCATGGAGAAAGACCTTGGAGTTCTGGTGGACAAGAAGTTATCCATGGAACAGCAATGTGCCCTTGGGGACAGGAAGACCAGTGGTATCCTGGGGGGCATTAAGAAGACTGCCATACCCAGCACATGAAGGAAGGTTCTCCTTCCCTTCTACTCTGCCCTAGTGAGACCTCACCTAGAGTGTTGCATCCAGTTCTGGGCTCCCCAATTCAAGAGAGACAGAGATTTACTTGAGAGAGTCCAACAGAGGGCTATGAGGATGATTAAGGGACTGGAACACCTGCCTTATGAGGAAAGACTGAGAGACCTGGGGCTTTTTAGTATGGAGAGGAGAAGACTGAGAGGAATCTAATTAATGTGTATAAATATATGAGGGCTGGGCGTTGAGAAGGAAGGGACAACCTCTTTTCACTTGTGCCCTGTGATAGGACAAGGGGCAATGGATTCAAGCTAGAGCACATGAAGTTCCACCTGAACATCAGGAAGAACTTCTTTACTGTAAGGGTGACAGACCACTGGAACAGGCTCCCCAGAGAGGTTCTCCTTCTCTGGAGACTTTCAAGATACATTTGGGTGCATTTGTGTGTGACCTGCCCTAAATTCTGTGGTCCTGCTCTGGCAGGGGAATTGGACTCGATGTCCAGAGGTCTCTTCCAATCCCTAACATTCTTGGATCTGCAGAACAATTTTGGCAGAGTTGTTTCTGCATAGAGTGGGGTGAAAGCCATGGTGCGGGAGTGGAGCTGGCAGCGGCTTGGCCATCTGTCTGCCTGTGTGTGCTGTGATGCCATGGGCCAGGGTGACCTGGCCAAGGTAGCCTGACTTACTGGAGCACACTGAGCTTGACATGGCCGGGGCACAGCAGAGCTCCTTGCAAGGCCACTTGCATGTGAGTCACTCCAGCACCATCTCGACTGAAGGCTGATGCTTGCAAAGCACAGTTCCTGATGAGGAGTCTGCCAGGATGGGTTGCAGAAGGCAAATACAGCGGGTTTGAGTTGTTTATTTTCTTCGTGGAGGTGATGTGAAGCATTTAATGTATCTTATCAGTCATGGGCAGATACTCCAGGCAGGTGGGTAAGATGCGGTTGTGGTTGTCTGGACTTTGGACTGTTTGTTCCACCTGAGCGTCTCTGGTCAGACCTCTCTCCTGGAGTGGTTGCCTTCAGCACAGCCCCACCTAATGTGAGTTGTGCTAGATGTCCTTGTTTCATGAAAATAGAACAATGACCTCACGGATTTTCCTTTGAGGCTGTCTTGAGGGAGAATAAATGGGAAGGACTTGAGCAGGCCATCTGCTCCCCTCCCATCCGGCTGTGCTGGGCCAGGCTATATGATAAGGTTGGGTGAAAGGCAAAATGTGCCAAGAGGTTTGTCTTGGAGGGTGTGAGAAGGTGCAGCATGCGGAGTGGGGGCCTCTTGAATCCCACTGTACCAGAGACCTGTCTTGGAAAGCAGAAGTTAACAGTTAAACTGCTGTACCTCCCAGCCTGCTGCTCCTGGAGTAGCTTCTGCCCTGGACACCTCTGCCTTCTGCTCCTGGTGGACCTCTGAAAGCCTATCCCAGATGGTCTTGTCTGTAGAACAGGGACTCCAGCAAAAGTGGCCAGTTTGGATTGGGCCTGATGTCTCCATATCTGTCCTGATCCCTGGAGGGATGAATCCCCTGAGATCCACAGATCAGCTAAGCTGGCTTCTGGAGAGCAGCAAGCCACCAACTGATGGCTCCTCCAGTCTGCACGCCTCGTTACACCCTGAGGTGCAAGGGCACTGTGGTGTTCAGGGCGGTTCTTTGAGGCCATGCCCTCCTTCCGAAGAGCTCGGGGCCTTATGGGCTGGATGCTCTGGGTTTGGTCTAGCTGAGCTGCCCTGCCACCCTCCCCTCCCCCTCTGTGGGGAAGCACAGGCCAGCCTGTGTCACTCTGCCGTGTCACTGTCATTAGTGGCAGAACCTTATCAATGGGTGTTCCCTTTGTGAGTTAGAGGAGCCCTGGCCAGCGCAAGCAAGGAGACGCCACAGCGTGGTTCTTCTTCTGCTGCTTGAAGGGTCTCGGTGCTCCCAGTTTGGTGCAGAGAGAGGAGGCAGAATGCGGATGCTGGCTGTCCATGTCCACAGGCATGCCATGCTCTTGTCCCCAGGCAGAAATGTCTCTCTCGTCTGGGTGAGCCAGGTGCTTTCCTCATGCATCCAGCGAGCCACAGCTCGTCCGCGAGCTCCTGCTGCTGGAGCAGGACTGGGCGCACCTCCTGTACTGCAGATACACCAAGCTGGGAGATCTTTCCAGCAAGCAGGGCACGAGCCCAACAGGATTTGTACTTCATGCTGGAACTGTCAAATACTCATGAGCTCATATCTCTGGGTGTTGTAGATCATATTTCTTTAACCTCAGGTGCCCTCCTGCATTTGTTTGCTTGTTTAGGAGTTAAGGTGGGGAGGAAGGCCGGTACTCTGCTTGGATTCAGCTTTGGTTACAAGGATGTTTCTGCCTGTCCTCTGTCCCAGCCATTGAGGACTTCTAGGCCCAGCCAGGTCTAGGTCAAGCCCAGCCTGGGAGCCAGGTGGTGAGGAAAGGAGTTACCATAGGCAGTGCTTGGTGACCTCTGTTTTGGCATTTCTCCTGCCTTTGTTTTGGTGAAAGAGGTTCTGGCAGCCCTGCCAACAGTGGGGCACCTTGTGCCAATGATAGGAATAGGGGGGGCTGGCGTATAAAGCCAGGACCACGGGACAGTCAAGCATGATGTGACAGAAGCAGCTCCTATCCTATTTTCAAGGCTCCAGCTGCTCCCCGGAGCTGGTGCCAACCCAGCCATGTCCTGTGCTTTCCCTGATGCTCAGGTTCTTTTTGCGGGCTGGGACTGCATGTTCTGCAGATGTCCGCCTGCCCCAAGAGAAGCCTTGGTCCAGACCCCTGAGGCTGAACCTCTTGAGGTCTGGGTGGAGCGAGGACTTGGCTTGGGCTGAGCCACACCTCTGCAAGAGGCAGCATGTCATTGCCTCTGTCCCTGCGCTGGGCAGAACAGGGAGGGATCACGCCCCGGGCCTGTTCCCGGCACTGTGCATCTCTTGGCATGTAGGCTAACCTTTTACGTGGGCAGGAGTCATGAGCAGCCAGCGCCAGGGCTCTGCCTCTTCCCAGCCCTGCGCAGAGCAGGGGTGCCCTTGCCCCAGGGGGTCGTGCTGGGCGTGCACAGGGGGACGACAAGCCCCGTCGGCTGCCTGGGCATGACTTGGCCCCTGCCAGAAATCAGGTTAAGTCTTGTGTCCAGGTGCAGGCAGCCGGGTTGATGCAATGTGCCTGTTCCTGCTCAGCGGGGAATGTTGCTCACCTGCCTGGGGAGGCACACACACTCGCATGGCTTGGCACTGCCTGCCAAGCCTTAATCTCCATTGTTTGACAGCTGGCGCTCTACTGACGTCAATCCCATGGCTCAGGGGGCTTTTTGGAGAGGAATGGGCAAGTCTCCGCATACGCGTGCTTGCAGGCTTAGCAGAAAAACATTGTGCTGAAACCACAGAGAGGGGGGAGAAGAAGAAAGGAAGAGGGGGTGCAGGTCTGAGGGACGCTGCTCCTTTGCAGCATGGCCCAGCCCTGGGAGCTGCTGGCTGACTCACACCCAGGTCTGCCTGGTCAGGCAGCATCCCCAGTGGGGTGAAAAGTGCCACCTTACACATCCAGCGTGCTGGGAAGCGCTGCTCAGCTCCCTTTCCCTGCCCATGGTGGAGGGTGTGTGCCCCGTAAGCATCTTGCCTGTCTTCCTGATACCTTTCCTGCCTCCTCCAGCTAGCTGAGACCACTGACATTGACTGCAGGATGTTGTCTCTGCTGATGGCTGACTGCTGTTCTCTCATTCTTGCCTCAGGGCTTCGGGTAGAGGTGTGGTTTTTCCCCTTCCTTTGTTATATGTCATTAAAGAAGCTGTTCAGCCCTGTCCAGATTGTGCCAGCTCTGGACATCACTGTCCTGCCTCAAGGGACCATTTCAGGATGCTCCCTGGAGGCCATGCCCAGGTCACTTTTGGTATTGGCCAGTTTATGCTCAGCTCTGCTGCTTTTCTCCCATACAATACGTTCTCCTGTGGACCGATACCTCCTTCATGCATCAAGCAGATCTCACTGCCTTGGGGAAGGCTGAGCTTCCGTTGTTGCTGCTTCCAGGAATGGTCCAGGTCCAGCTCCTATGTCTGTCTTGCAAAGCCTTACTTAGCTTTGGAGCCTGGAAAGGGCTCTCTGGGGAGTCTTGGCATGGAGACCACAGCTTGGAGGCTGAATCGCTGGTGCTTCTGCTTCCGCTTGTGACCTTAATGACACATCCTGATGGCAGTTGATCTCTGAGCTGGAAATCCTGTCTGCTTTGCTAAGGGACTTGTGCTCCTGAGCAGCTTGAGGTCTTCAGTCAACACATTCAACCCTTCCCACAAGGGAAATGACTCTCGCCCCACTGCTTGGCTACAGCCACCTCTCCAGCACGAGTTGCTCTGCTCCCTGGCCTTGACCGCTTGTCTGGACTAGCTTTAAGGTCCTTAAATATTTTTCATCAAAAAAAAAAAAAAGCAGTGGGGAGTGAGGAGACAAAAGAAGAGGAAGCCAGGAGTTACTGTAAGTAGCTTTGAAGGGATTTTTTTTTTCTTTCCTGGCTTAGAAAGCAACTTCGTGGAAACCATCTTGAAGCTCAACCTGGGTCTTACATGAGAAGTGGAAACGCTGAAAGCCATTTCAGGTCTGTGCGCAAAACTGAAAGGCCATGGCCGGGAGAGTCAAAGGACTCTGTAATTCTGCTGCACATACTTCTCAAACTAAGTTTTTTTTCTTTTCTTTTGCCCTCACCCCTGGCTAGTGTGAAGCATGTAAGTGGCTTTTGGAGAAATTACTTTTGTCTTGACTTATGTTGCCCTTGCATTGTGTTTGCATCAGTGGCATTAGTGTGTGTGTTCCTTCCTGACTACATATTTTTGAGGCCTTGGAAACAGAAAATTGGATTATATCCACCAGGCAAGAGTTTTAGCAAAGTGTTTGAGTTTTCAGATCTCTGGGGAAATATATTGACTTTTTCATGGTCTGGAGGAGGAGAAATAAAGGTTGTGCCATGGTGAGTTTTTCTGGAGAAAGCTGGATTTCTCAGTGTGATTAGTCAAATACTATGATTCAGCCCTCCCCCAACAAACAAGGCATCCAGAAATATGCAGGGAGTTTCTCTTCCTTGAAGTTACGTTCTAGAGGGTAAACATATGAGTTCATACCCCTAAAAGACAGCACAAACCCAGGGTATCCTCTTGTGTATCACATTCTCTTCTTGCCCAACCTCCGTGCATTGTTTGGCACCCCAGGGGTCAGTGACAAAACTAGTATTTTCTAGCTAATATTTGTCTGGATTTTTTAAAATAGTTTACTGAGGCTGGATTTATGCCCCCTTTTCCCTGCCCACAAACAAGCAGCAAAGTGATGGTTCCTGGCACACTCTTGTTGTGGGTACATGAGATGGGGTAGCTCAGCAAGGTGAGTCCTGAAGACACCATGGGATGAAGAACAGGTGTTCCCAGAGGACCCATTTCCAAACCAGTACAGACATTGCACCCACTCTGAGGCTGTAGCCCCAGGGGGATGAATGTTGTGTGCAGGTCATGGTCCCGCTGCCCAGCCTGGGTGTTGGAGACCCACTAGCACTTCTGACCATTTGGAAAGCAGTTTGATTAATATCTCAGCATAATTAACAAATTGGAGGAAATTACCGTAAGTGTGCCAGAAGCTTCCCTAGACACAAAGCTTGGAAGACTTATGGGAAGTTATATGCACACCTTTAGCTGGACAGGAGGAGAGGTGATGTTTTGTTCAGAAATATTAAAAAAAGATGTTGCTGTCTTGTACAGACCTGACCTCACTGCTCTGGTTACGCTGGCGTTTGTAAGTGCTGTGATTTTGTCCATGACTTACAAAGTCTGCACCCACATGAAGCATCAGGGAAGCTGACAGGGGAACTTAGTGATCATGTTGCAAAGAGGAGGCCAGCCTCATGGCACGGAAGTGAAGGGTGAGAATGGGATCAGATAGGTATTTTCAAAAACACCCAGGTAAATGATTGGTTGGTCTAGCTTGCCTTTATTATTTTTTTCTGCATCCTTTTTCCTGGACTTCAGCTTGTGGTATATGCATGCTTTGTCTTGGCATGGCAATGACAGCTAGCTACAATTTTCCAGGCTGCAACCTCCATGTTACCCATGGGAGAACTGTAGAAGATCAGCCTAGGTCCTCCTACCTGTCCCACACCTTTCCAGTCAGGGCCATAGTGCTCTTCCCTGCTCTCTCCTCAGCTCTAACGCTGCTGCGATTGCCTCTTCCTCCATGCACTTGTGTGGTCTTGAATCCCTGTGAACCCTGTTGCCCGTTAAGAAGTGGGATATGTGCTTCAGATTTTCTTTTTGGCTTGTCTTTTGAAACCCCTGTGAATGTGGCAGGAGTTAAGTTGCTGTTGGTGCAGCCAGGTTTGCAGAGGCTGAGGGGATGCTGGACTGCTCCTTCTAGGCTCAGCCTGTACCTTCCCCAAGAGAGCTACCAGTCTTGGCTTGATTGCACAGGAGGGAAATCACTTAATCACTCCCACTGTTGAATAGCAGGGTCTTGTCAGGATTTGGCTTTCTCTCCAGGTCACAGTGGTAGATGCCATCTCCCTTGTGGCCAGAGACTGGTGGTCCCAAGCCCCTCTTTGAAATGCTGGCTGCCCAAAAACTCTGAGATGCCCCCAGCTCTGCTCACAGAGGAGTTCCCATTGCTTCACTGGCCCCAGGAGCCAGGGAATGTCTGGCTGAGAGTGGGTGGGATTCAGGGTGCTGGGTATGGAGGATGCTTGCTGGGACAGGCAAGCTGTCAGGCCCTGTAACACGTGGTGGCTGGCCAAGCCCCACCTGCCTTGGAAGAGGCTTCCTTAGCAGGTCTGCAGCTGGTACTCGGCAGCGCAGCTGGTGGAAGACCTGCAGCAAGGACCTCGTCCATGTGGCTCGGGAGAAGATGCTGTGCCGAGTGTGTGGGGAGGAGCTGGGTCCCTGTTTGTAAATCCAGTCCTGTTTAGGACAACTTGTTCCTAACAGCTGAGGTTTAGTGGAATAATGTTCTACTTTGCCAGCTGCTAACAAATGCCTTGTGGGCTATGGAGGCTGGGACCCTCAGATTTAGCAGGTACCTGGGGCAGATCTCCACTGGGAATAAGATGCCAGTTTTGCTTAAGGGCTTCTTAGAGCCCAGTGGTGAGCAGAAGTGAAGGTCAGAGGCCTCAACTTTTGGTTTGGCTACTCCCGCAACTTTCCCGCATATGGCAGCCAGTTCTGATAAGGGACTGAAAGCCGTTGACTGCCAGATAGTTGTTGCCTTTTGTAGTAGTGTTAGAAACCTGACTATTTTTTTGTTATTTTCACCCAGTTTTAACAGGGCTTTGCCAGAAGCAAGCCAGTGTGAAGTCTTGTATAAGCTCACCCAGCAGCTGATAAGCACAGGCAGGTGGTTGAAAGCCCTTGGAGCTGTAATCAGGGAAAGAAACCTGAGGAGAGAAGAGGGGATGCACTGAGCTGGAGCATTGCCTTCTGTGCTCTGCAGGCATGCTTTGCTGTTTTGCTCCAAACAACGGTCAAGGAAGACAGGCTTTGCACATGCAGGGCTGTTGTGAAGCCTCCAGGAACAGATAGGGAGAAAACCACATGGCTTCTATGTCCCAGAGAGGGTTCTGTACCTGGGGTGAGATCAGATGGCTGGGAG
This sequence comes from Apaloderma vittatum, assembly GCF_000703405.1. Lineage (NCBI taxonomy): Eukaryota > Metazoa > Chordata > Aves > Trogoniformes > Trogonidae > Apaloderma > Apaloderma vittatum. The sequence goes on from NW_009705146.1 coordinate 51,649, forward strand.
GAAGCAGTGGCTGCAAGGACAGTGGGATGAGGTGCAGGTGGCCTTGGAAGGAAGGGGACTGGTGTGGCTGGAGATGTCTGGAGAAGCTGGGGCTGCAGCAGATCCTGACGCAAACCAGCTATCAGTGTTGGAGGGGTGGCATCTTCAGGCTTCTTTCAGTTAAAAATTGTATGTTTTCCATGGAAGGTTGACTATGAAAAATCTGAGATCTGAGAATCTATGGATTTCAACTCGTATGCTGCTTACGCCCCTCCCAGTGGTCTCATTGGGCAAAACCTGTCCAAGACTGGGTTTCTGTCTGGTACACTCTGCCTGGGTACTCCAGGAGTTTTGAAACATGCAATTCCTTTTTCTCTTTATTTCAGCTCTGGGAAGAGCACAACTGGTGTCAAGAACCCAGACCAGCCTTTCTGCTCATGACTTCCTCTGTTTTGGGCAGTCTTGAAGTGTGTGCAGGCAGGTTCCTCTCTCTTGTGCTCGAGCTGCCAGACTTGCTAACACCAACCTTACCATGTTGTGCTTGCCCTTCCCACCTGGAACATGAGACATGGTTGTTGAGAGATGCCCTTGAATGAGTTGCAAAGGGCTCAGGGATAATTCAGCTCCCAAAAACTGAGTGGATCACTGGAGGCAAGAGGTGAAGAAGCATCCCAAGGAGAGAGGGGTGAGGAGGATCTCCCCATGGTTTGCTGCCTGGGAAGTGAGTTTTGCCTGTAGCACGTTGTGCGTCCCTGCTCCCAAGCTGGCCATCGCAAGGGCAGAGCTATGGGATAGTGGAGGATGAATGTGATGTATATAAACACAGATTCTCTGGAAGCCACGCTTCTTAATCCTCCTAATAACTAATAGCTTAGCTCAGTGCTCATCTATTTCTCCAAACCAGGGGCTGACAGCTCCCTGGCTGTTTGCTTCTGAGAAACGGCCTTCCCTGTAAACTGAGATCATCCGATAAAACTTGCTGATTTAGTCAAAATGACTCCATTGCGGTTTGTTGTTTGCATGCCTGGATGGTTTTGGAGTTGTTCTAGCAGAGAATGTGTCTGTCACTTTCAGCATCAGAGGAATTGACTTATTCTAAAAATACTCCCCTTCGCCCCCAAATCCAGCAGCTTTCAGGGAAAAAACAAAAAGTGGGACTGAAGCTGCAGCCCTCACTCTATCCTCCTCCCTGTATTTCCTAAGCCCACTAAACTGGGTGGGGAAAAGAGTTCCCTACCCCTGCAAAATCAAGGATCAGGCTGGTTGTGCAGACTCTTTGCCACCCTGATGTTTGCAAGCAGACAGTGCATGAAAAGCTTTGATGAGAAGCTCTAGCCACCAAAGTAACTGAAGTGAAAGCCTACTTCTGGAAAAAGTACTTTCTTCCTGCCTTTTAATAGCCAGGGTGTTCCTGGTGGAGCACAAATATTTTTGACAGGCTGAATAATTATGTTTAATTAGTTTTCTGTAAGGTGATGCCAATCCACCCCTCTATTTGGAAACTCACTTAGCTTCTGAAATGACTTGAAAACAATGAAGCAAGGAAAATACCCTATTCACACCTCACTCATTTCTGTCCACCATGGGAAAGAAAGCGACCACTAGACTCCCTGGGCTACACAGTGACTTTCCAGACTTGTTGAGAGAGGCTGCAGTGAGTCTAAAGTAGTCTGTCTTCATGATATGTTTTCATTTTTGCTTCCAAAGCAAAAAAATAATGCTGGAATTGCTTCCAGTCTCTTGATTCCAGAGGCAGCAGCATCACAGCCCAGGTCTTTTGGGGATGTCTTCTTCTGGGCCAGGTTCCTGTGGTGACCAGTGGCTGTTGGAACTATAGCAGTGGGCAGAGGCAAGCCCTGGAGCAGCAGGAGGGGAGTTCACATCTCCTCCCCTGCTAATGGCATGCAGGCATTTCTTATGGCATCCTTGTGCGTCTTCATGGCCCTGACCTGTTTGGTAAGTGGAGGAAAGATGGGGGGGTGATCCGGCCCTAGTCTGCAATGAGTGCCAGCACAGACAGCAGCCTGGCATTAGTGGGTTTGTTGCTCTGGCAGGCAAAGCTGAAGCTGTACGTGAAATGAGCATTTTGAACAGTAGGGTGTAATTGCCCCATGCGCAATGCTTAACCAAAAACGCAGCGACATCCCTATCGCTCCATCTCTACGTCAGGAGCGCACACCCTTGTGCATCCCCTGCCCATTCCCTGCTTACCTGGGGTTGGACCAGCTGGGTAGGAGACAGGCAGGATCAGACTGGACTGGGTCCAGGATCACTTTTCTGGATGGGGCGACCACCAGCCAGCACTGGGAGGCAGGACCAGAAAGCACTGGAGCCCCATGATATGTAGGCATGACAGATGCCTATCCTAGTCATGGAAAGCCATCAGATGTGCTGGGAGACAGAAGGTATCTGTTTTACACTGTCTGCACCGTTAGGCCAGCATGAACACAGCAGCGCTGGTAGATCTTGGCCCTCAATTGCTCTGCTCCTGGGTCATTGGTTTCCAATTTCAGCCCCACCTTGCATCTATGGCACTTGTTTCCAATTTATGTGTGCTCACATTGGTTTCCTCAAATTCTGCCTTTATTCTGGGGTCTCATTTTTGCTGTTTTCTATGGCACTGGAGCCAAGCACTTTCCCATTTAATAGGAAAATCAAATTTGGGGTCAAAACTATGCCTCTTTGGACCCGTTTTTACCTGGGTGGCTGCTTGGTTTGGATATATCTGCTGCAATCACTGATTTTCATCCCGAGTGCTGAATCCTTACTGAGGAGCACCGTTCTCACAAATGTTTGTTGTACGCATGTATTGGTGGGACAAAATAAAACCCAACACTCAGATGCATGCCTTCAGCTGTGTTAGCAAACCTGGCAGTATACAGCCACCTCTTTGTCTGGCCCTGGTCCAAACCCTGTCAGTGATAAGGGGAAATTCCCCTGTCAGACAAACAGGGGAAACCAACCAGCATTCCAGTCATCCTTTCCAAAATATTTTTTATGAGGGGCACACGCCCTCTGTGTGAGCTCGATGAGTGTCCTGTTTACCTTTCTTCTTGGAGTCTGCAGGCTGCAGGAGAAGTTGGCAGATGACCCAGCACCACCTGGGGAATGACTCTGGGAAGCATTGAAGTAAGACTCTGTCCTGGCACTTTGAGCCGAAAAGATGCCTGCAGAACAGGTTGGGGGTTGCAAAAGAATGTAAGAAACATCTGAGACTTGGTACTGTGTGGTGGAGAAGGCTCTACAGTAATGAGCTACAGCTCTTCTTTCCCTGTTCTCACTTCACATATGTTGGATTTACTCTGTGCCATAAGAAGATGCTGCTTCTGTGAATAGTAGTGTTTTCTAGTAAATGGAAAGGGACTCCATGCTGCAGAGGGAAATGTTGGTGTGGAGAACCCATCAGAGATACCTTGTGCTCCTGGCCAGTATTGCAGGAGCATGAGAGGAGGTGCTAGGGGATGTTGTTGTGCAATAAATGATAAATTGCTTTTGAAAGGACCTAATTGCACACAGATCTTGAGTATATTAAATCAAACCACACGTGAGACTGCAGGTCTTATGTCTGCACTGTCAGTATGTGATACCCAGCAGTGCTTGCAAGATCAAACTGATGACCAATGCACAGCATCCTGTGGACATAGCTGCTCCAGATTTTGCCTATTAAGTATTTTCAGGCTGTCACAGAGATAGTCAGGACAGCCTACATTCCAGTGCGACCCCAGCTGAGCACCGCTTGCCCACAAGGTTATCTGTTCCCTGCCATGCCCAGGAGCACTCAGAGAGTGGCCATGGGCTTCTGGAGGGGAACAACTCAGACAGGTGTAGGTGCAAGAAATGCAGCCCCCATCTCTCATGGCTGGTGCCCAGGAGATGCCCTCCTCAGCACAGGCACAATGAGGGGCACAACCTGCTACCTTCCACAAGGGATCTGCATGCTGAAGACGTGGTTCCCACGGCTGGTCTCTCCAGGAGAGATGTTGACTGTTGCTCAGTGCTCGGCGAGTGGTAAAGCCTCTTGTCTCTGGTGATGGAGGGCTTCACTGCAGAACGAGGAGTCCTGGGCCAGCTTCCAGCTGGGGATGCGAACAGCAGGCTGTTCACAGAATGATTTCTCTCATTTCAGTGCTGCTGGACTGAACCAAGCCTGTGCTGATACGACGAGGGCTGTCTCCAGAGGTGCAGGTTGGAGGAGGCAGGAAAAGGCTTTGGGTTTGTTGCCTGGAGATCAAAGTCCTCTACAAGAATGGGAAGACATCCTGAACCCCTGCCCTTTCAACGTCTCTTGTGTTGATGACCAGTGAGGAGGACGCCCAGTTTCTTGTATCAGAGAGATAATACTTATTTTTTTCAAAAATCTGTCTCTTGACTATTGCACAGCAGACCAGGACATACCACCACTCTGTGACTGCAGGAAAACCCAGCAGATCGACACTCCCCCCCAACTTGATGTCATCCATGAATTTACTAAGGGTTGACTCAATCTCTTCATCCAGGTCATCAGTAAAGATGTTGAATAGGACTGGGCCCAGTACCCATCCTTGGGGGACACCACTGGTCACCGGACACCACCTGGATGCAGCACCATTCACCACTGCTCTCTGGGCCCAGTCATCCAACCAGTTTTTTACCCAGCGAAGGGTGCACCTGTCTGAGCTGTGGGCTGCCAGCTTTTTCCAGGAGGATGCTGTGGGAGACTGTCACATGCTTTGCTGAAGTCAAGGTACACCACATCCACAGCCTTCACCTCATCCACTAGATGGGTCACACAGTCATAGAAGGAGATGAGATTGGTCACGCAGGACTTTCCTAAACCCATGTTGGCTGGGCCTGATCCCCCGGTTGTCTTCTACTTGCAGCTTGGTGGCAATCAGTATGATCCGCTCCTTAACCTTGCCAGGCACTGAGGTCAGACTGACGGGCCTATAGTTCCCCGGATCCTCCTTCTGGCCCTTCTTATGGATGGATCTTAAAGCCTATCTAATTTCTACTTATCCCCAGCTTTGTATTGCACCCTTGGTGTGTCCTCTGAGAGTTTTCCTGGCTGTCAGGACAAGTCAATAACTAAGCTGGTTGATGTGCCTGTCCCTGGGTCTTCTCCCATCTCTTGGAGGGGCGGGAACATTCAAGATGGACAGTGAATCCCATTCGAAGGCGGTGCCTCCCAGCCTTGTTCAAGCTTTGGGTGGCAGTCCTTTCACTCTTCACAGTGTGGTATCTGCACCTGCCTCTGCCTGGGGTCTCCCCTAGCCCTGAAGACCATTGCTTTTCTGCTGGGTGGGATCAGGATCTCATGCTGAACATTGAACACGGGAATGGGCTTCACAGCATCCCAGGGTGACTTGGGATTAGTGCTGACTACCTGGCTCCATTGCTGTCCTGAAAATCGCAGAGAGCTTTTGACAGGCATTGGGCATGATGGAGGCTGGTGAGGAGCTGCTGTTCTTTAATGACGTCATAACTTCTGTCCCTAAGCTCACCTACACAGCCCTGCTCTCCTCCCTCATGGGCAGGAATGGAGAAGCAGGTGCGTGGGACTCAACTGGATCTCAGCATGCACCAGGGCCTGGGACCATGCATGTGGTGGCTGGCTCATGCTCTGTGGACCGAAACCAACAGACACTTTCTCCTTCTCTTTCAGCAGAGACATTAGTTTGTGCATGCATTCCCCACCAGCGGCCAGTGCCAGCAACCTCTGCAGGAGTTATTTTTTTCTTAATTTGTGTGAATTAGAGACATGCTTCTTTCTGCTTGGATGGACCAAGTGAGATCTGCACTGCTGTTTGTGAAAACAGAGGGGGACTGGCTTAGTCTTAATTCTTTGCGAAATCTTCCTGTCTTACCACTGCTACTTCGCTTGTGCCCAGACTGAGTTTGAGTTGGTGTTGTTCATCTGAGAACAAACCTCCTGGTGGGACTGGAAAAGGAGACGGGTCTCCAGGTGCCTTTGGCCTTTTGTTGGCTTCAGGAGCCATCAAAGGGGGCAGTTTGGGTCCCTGGAAGAACCTCAATGCAAAGGCCTCTGGGGATGGGAGGAGGTAGCCTTAGAGCCTGAGTCATGCGAGAGAGGAACTGTTACTGGGCTCCACCTATTTCAGCTATGTTACACTTGGTCTAGCAGGGGATACGGCTCAAGCCCAGAGATACCGCCTGTAAGCAGTGAGTCAGCCATTGTCCAGAGAGTCCTCACAGGACAGACATCATAAAATCTTCTTTCCGTGGCTGTCTTCTCAGAAACTGCATCTTACAGCTGGCTTGGCGTCTCCTCACGTTTTGTTTGCATCCTCCTGGCAGCAGAGCGCTGTTGCTAGAAGGGGAAGTGTCAGTGGTGGCCCTCAGTCTGTCCTACCTATATTTAAACAACTATTTTTGTCTTTGCAATCTCACTGTGTCCTGTTTTAAATTAGGAACACTAAGTCACGTGAGAAAAGCTGTTGTCTGATGATTGGTGCTGCAGTGAGATGAGCCATTGTGTGATGAAGACCTCATGCCAGAACAGCTTTATCCTGCCATTGGTCATCCTCTGCGAGGGACAGGTTTTCATTTCTTACAGCCGTTCCCCAAAGGAACAAGGAGGAGGCAGGAGTGGGATGGGATTACCCATTTCTCTTCCTAGTTGAATGTTTCCAGTCAAGAGGCTCTTTCAGAAGCGTGCTGGCCCACAGATAACACAGATGGATGTATTTCAGGATGCGATTCCCAGAACCGGCTTGAAATTTCTCATTGGTGTGACCTGGACCAACGTCTGTCCTTGCAAAAGAAAGAAAAATGAAGCCAGGGGTCAAACAACAGGAACAGGCATTGAGGAAATGATCCCTTGCTGAATTTAATGAACTCACAAGGATAACATACTGTTCAGTGTGAATCAGAGCTTTTCCTTTCACGGTGCTGAGGAGATCATGAGGGCGTAGGGTTTCTGGTGTCTCTTGGGTGTCATGGGGGACGAGGTCCAGGCCAAATGGGATGAGGGCTTTAGTGGTTTCTCACCAAAAGAGGAAGAGATGAATTTGAGGAAAGTTCAAAAAAGTTCAACAAAAGAGGAAGAGTTGAACTGAGGAAGAGATGGCTTGACGTCATCCCAAAGGCTGCTCAACAACTGGACCCAAAAAGCGCATTAGTGTCTGTGCAGATTGTTATTGTTCTTACCAGACATGGACCAATGCTGCCAGATGAAGCTACTATTCCTTAGCATCAGCTCCACAAGGAGATACAAAGAATGAAGGAAACTCCAGGACTATGCTGTTACTCTTCTTGGAGCAGATATATATAGTCGGGTTTCTCTAATGTTAAATCAAAGCTGGCCTGGTAGTGCTGAAACCTATGAGGTAGAGGACTCTGTTGGCTGGACTTGGTTCAAGGATGTGGTGGGTGAGTCACTCCCACTGCCAGCCCTGCCGCAGTGAAAGCAGTGGTCCATGAGGCATGAAGTGGTCTGGGAGCAAAAGAATTTTCTCCATCAGGCTGTTCTTGGAAGGATGTAAGAGCATGACTGTGCTCACTGCAACCTGCATAGTTTTCAGGAAAGACTCTGGACAGGTTCTTCTCAGGGTTACCAAGAACTTAAGATGCTGGCAAAAACCTGGGTCACATGTTAGAAAAGGAAAACAAAAGCAACAACTGTCTTACATCTCTGGTAGTCCACGAGTGCACTGGGGGCAGCAGCTTGCCAAGTCTCCTTGCTCCTGCAAACCCTGGTGTTGATCGTCTCTCCATGGGGTCACACCATGCTTGGAAGACTGTATCCCGCCATTGATGTTCACTTAGAACATCCAAATCAAGAGAAGTGGTCACTAAGAGGAGAAAAGTGCCTGCCTGCATGAACAGACAGGTTTTGAACCTGCAGCAATAGACCCTAACTGTCTCCACAGCTTGGGAACCCCTTAGTTTGTCCTCACAAAATAAAGGAGAACAGGAAAGAAAGAATCCTGTTTCCAATCTGTTTGAACGTGAAAGCTTTTTTTTCCCTCTTGTATATAAAAAAAGGGATGCATTTTGTTTAAAACCCCAAACTTTTCATGTTCACTTAGAATGTGGGGAAAAAAAAAGTTTCAGAATCACCAACTCACTTTTGAAAGGAAAAAAACAGTAGATTGATTTGTTCTGAAATGATTGCTTAGGAATTTGAGCTAATCCCATAGTAATAAAGAAGCCATGGTCTAAAGGAAATGTTTTGAAATTGTGGAAGGGAAATGTTGTGGCCAACCTGAGCTTGAAACTTTCCTCTGTTGATGAAGCTTTTCAAGAATAGGGCTTTTTGTCTGGATTTGAAATGGAAGTGGTTTGAGGTTTCTCAAACTCTCTAGGTATGAGAAATCTGAGACTACAACAAAGCAGGGCTCAGGTTTCTGAATTATTACCTTTTACTTTTTTATCTCCATTTCTTTATGGAAAACTGACAGGATTTTTGACTTCTGTTCTTTCCAGTGCTCCTCTGATACCTGCACAAAAATTAAAACATGATCTCTTCACCTTTAGCAACTTTACACCAGTGCTCTCAGAGGGACTTGCTCCCATGCTTATATCCTCCAACAGCCCATGGAGAAGAGATGCAAAGAGGCCCTGTCCTCTTGACAGGTAGAAATCAAGAGCGTTAAAAACTATTCCCAGGTCTGCTGTTTACCTGGTTTATGAATTGAGAGGTCTTGTTACATTTTGGTACCCTTCTTTTTTCTTGCTCATAACCCATTTAGATTATTCATTTGCCTTCCCTCGAGGTCTTATGTCTCCTTTCATAATTTGCTCATGCAGACCAAAACAGATCTCACCGTTATGTCTTGCCCCTCCATTTTCCCCATTAAAATGAGTGTTTTCATGAGCTATGCCCATGGTGACTACTTGGATTGCTCTCCATCACCCTGGACATGATGGTTGGATGGCTCTCTATCACTCTTGGTCCATGTCATGTGTGTGTGAACATCTCCCTTGGTTCCTCCTGCTAAAGTGGGAGCGGCTGGAGGAAGGTGGAAACTGTGATGGGGTGATTCCCATGTGCATCAGTAGAAACAAAATGTCATTTCCATTGGAAAATATTTCAAGGTGTTTCAGCCTTTCAAGATGAAACAAAATCTTTTCTTGCAAACTGTCAGTTCCAGCCATTGTTCCAGTTTGACTTGCCTGTTCCAAGGAAAACAAATACATTTTGACTTGAAATTGCTAATGCTGATACAAGCTCAAAATAAGCCCTTCCTTACTACACATTCAGAGTTAGAAGAGGATCTTTTGGGATCAAAAACATTCTTGCTGCTTTTATTCCAGCTTCTCCAAACAGAAAACTTCCAGCACTTTTTGTACCGTGGGCATTGCAGCTTTACATCCTGCCCTGGGTGACACCCAAGTCCTCTTCTCAGGCTGCAGCCTGATATGGAGCTAGAGCTGCCAGCAGCAAGGCATGGCCAAGCCTTCACCTTAATTCTGGGCTTCTAGCTGCTAAATATAAATGCTAGAGCCCCATGGGAAGAGGCACCCTGCAGGGGTGTTTTGCATGGGGACGTAAAGAGCATGTGGCGGCAGTCTCTCCCAGGAAAGATTCTGTGGAGGAGGAGAGGGATGAAGAGATCTGAACTGCTTTGGGCATTCAAAAATGGGTCTGTCAAAATCAATTTCCAGTAGAACTCTGCAAAACATGTGTCATCAGGGTTTTGTGGCTGCCAAATCTGAGCATCGTACTCACAACCACCTCTGCCTCGTGTCCAACATGAAGAGAACGGGTTTTATTGGTTTGGGTTTGGTTTTCTGCTTATTGAAATTTGAGCTGTTTTATTTAGTGGGTTGAGCCTTTCACAGCGACAGCCAAACCACACACACACACACTTTCACACTATCAGGGAAATCTGGGAAATTTCAAACCAAACAAGTTTTTTATCAAACTTCTTAGTTGGGAAAAGAAATTAAAATTAGATGATTATGCAACTTTGTTGGCACTCTCATTGCCATCATCATTGAATAAGTCAATACATAGTATAACAAAAATGTTTTGCCTGTTAGTGGAGACTGAACCATTTTCCTTGCAAACACATAACTCTCATTCCATATTTAACAGCTCTCATAGCTTCAGGTCTTGCAGTGGTATGAGTACAGTCTTGTGGCCAGATATTAGGAAAGAGATGTGATGAATTCACTTTCTTTTATCCTCTTTTTATTGAATTTAACTTTTTTTTTTTCCAGGAGGAGGTGGACAAGTATCCAAACTTTGTGATTTATCTCTCTTTAACACAATTTAAAGAGGGATCAAATCATAGCTATGGTTGCTGCACAACGTTTGGACTAGCTCCTTTTGTGTAATGGTGTAATATTCACTAAAGATTTTATGTATTTAATTTATTAGTATTTTTAAATTTCCATTCAAATGGTGGCTTCCAGAGCACTCTGAGTTCTTCTAGAGGGGGCAGAACAGCTAAATAAAATAATTCCCAAGGTAAAAGATCAGTATATCTGACAAGCATAAATTCTTCAAGGAGGGGGATTTAACAACATACTCATGTGCAACAGCAGGTTCTGGTGCTGCTGAATGCAGTCTTTTTGGTGTGAAATAATAGATTTGCCCTGCAGCTGATTTCAAGGCACAGGAGAGCCTGGAAAAAATCTGTCTCTCCTGCATATGTAGATACATGGAGGAATTGGGGTTAAGGAATTTTACAAAAAATATTTCACTCTCTATCTTTATAGGCTGCAGAAGCCTTGCTTAGGGGCACTGTTCCTGAAATATTTACTGACTGTAAAGTTTATTGGCAGTGGGCAGAGTTAAATTAGACCATCTCATCATGATCACTTGAAGCAATTTCAAGGAAATGCAAGCCTGCCTTGAGTGACACAGTCAGATCCTTGTCTGCCTCATTTAATTGCTTTTACTACAGGATACTGATGCTTTAGATTGCAAATCCTTCGAGAAAAGGACTGTCTCTTTGTTCTGGGTTTGCAGAATACATCCTACAGTGAAGGCGAAGGCTCTGGCCTGTCTACAGACATCAGGTTATTTTGAATACTGTACTCGGACAACACTAGGAGGGCTGTACAGTGGTGAGTGCAAGGTGTGAGGGTTGCGGAGTCTGTGCTGGCGCAGCCCTGCCGGGTGCTGACCCCTGGTATTCACAGGTCTCGCATTGCGCTGAGTGACGCACATCATCTTCCATCCCTGCAATTGTTTTTGTTTACGATGGGGCAGCGTTTATTGTGCATGCAAATGTCATGCAAATGACTAGCTGGGGAGGGTGTGGAATAAATAATCTTAATTTCAATCTCCCGTCTCCTCCTTTTAACAACCATTAGGGTTCCTTCTCTGGGACATGCTGAGCAAAAGACCCCAAACGTGACACCTGGGGGCTGGCATCTCTGAAAGCTGTTACGGAGAAAGGAGAGCTGGATGATTCAGCAGAGACCCACTAAAATAATCCATACATTAGCACATCTCTGGTTGAACTGAAGAGCTTTTGGTGTATTGCAGGAGAGATTCATGGTGGGACTCGCGACACCTAATTATAAGTAAATCTTGCTTAAAACAGAAAAGGCAGAGGAAAAGAAAGTGGCTGTTTAAGAGGTGCGACAAAACGCACCACCAGTACTCGTTTAAAAGAATTTCCTCCACTCACCTGCTCGCTTATAGCCCTCTTAAAATTCGAGGAACTTTCTGTTTTCCTCTCTGCTTTTCTTAAGGTCTCAGTCTGCCAAACCTACAGCCTCACAGTTTCCAGGCTTCTCAGTCACCCTCATGGTTTGAGGCCTGTCCATTTGCTCCTCCCGAGCACACCTTTGTCTTGCCATTGCCCTGCAAGAGGTTTGATTGTTTGGGTTTGCATGTGGGATGGAGAGCACAACAGAGTTACTTAACACATGGATTAGTCACCAGTACAGACAATATCCTCTGCTTCAGGTTAGCTGGTTGTGGGCAGCCAGTCATGGGAGGGATGGTTTAATGCTGACATGCACCTCTGCCATTATCTTCAGTATAAATTACCTGTTCTCCTATCCCACCTTGACATTGCTCCTAATCTCTGGGTGTAGCTGGTCTCTCTGCAGGACTGGTGGTGGCCACAGCAGAAGAGTGAGCATGTCCCACTCTAGGCCCTGGCTGTTGCTAGTCCTGAAAACTCCTCTGTACATGCCCCTCCACTGTTGGGACCATAGTACTCCCTCTCCAAGGGCGGGACCACCTCCTCAGGTGCCAGCAAACCACCTTCCCCTCACTCTCCATCCCCAGGAGCAGGTTGGGCTGTGAGCCAGCCAAGCTTGTTCTTCAGGTATGGCTGTGTACCTTCCTCTGACCAGTATTTCTGCTCCAGATCAAATATACATTGCTAGTAAATTAAACTCAGCCTGTTATGGTCTGTAATTTCCAGTGCAACCACAGACTTTGGCAGGAACCACTGGTGCACACTGCCTGCCCCATCCCCTTCAGTCCTTGTTCCCCACTGTGCCACACCACCAGCCCTGGAGTACAAATGGAGTTTCCAGGAGGTGGGTTTGGCGTGCTGGTCTGCAATGGCAGGAACTGGCTGTGGTAACGCAGAGGGGCTTGTTTTTAATCCACATTCCCAGAGCAATGTTTGTACTTGCAAGTCTGAAACCCTCCAGGAGCCTCAGGGGCTTTGTGTTTGTTTCTGCAGAGGCTTGTGCTCTCCTGGTGTGCAGCAAGTAAACTGGGGTTCACATTGCTCCAGGAAGTTTATTTTTAAGCTGTGTAAGGCTCTTGAGTAAATACGGGGATCTCCTCTCACTCTTTTCCTAATTCTTCTTGCAACAGCACCACTCACAAAGCAGAAGACCCAGCGAATCTTGGGTGATAACCTCTAGGGCTGCTCAGCTTATGAGGTGTATGTAGGGCCCTGATCCTGCCTTTGTTCCTTCCTCTCTCTTTAGAGCCTCCCCAGGTTTTATCAACATGATGTGTCTCTCTGAGTGTCTGTCCATCCTCACATTTCCTCCTGCAGCTGACGACTTCATCATTGCTGTTTGAAAAGACCAGAAGTTCTCTCGGATCACATCTTGTGCCCTTCATCTGCTGACCCAGGGTGTTCTGGGGTCCAGCCACTCTCCAGCTTCTAGATTTATCCAAAACCAGAGTATTTCTGAGGCTGAGTGATGCATACAGGTTTATTATGAACTTCCCTGTTATTACTGGATCACACGAAGCCACCAAAGAGCTTGGAAGGCAGCTAAGTCTTCTGGATCCACACCTTTGAATCTGGGGAAAAAACTTCTGACCTTTCAGACACCAGATTCCTTGGGATGTCTGACCACACAGATCACATTTTACCAGCCCCAAGATATGAAAATGAGTTCCTTGGCCCATTTTTCCCTTGGGACTATGGCTGTCTGGTTCCAGACCATGGTGCTTCAAGTAAGTCTGTATAAAATGAAATCTTGACTGTAAAGTCAGGGTCTCAGTCCTAAGTCACTGATAGTGAGGCTGCTGGGAATGAAACGCCTTCCTTTAAGGAGGATCTGCTGGTCCACCTTCAAACGTAGCAGGGACTGTCCTACTGTGCATGCATATCACAATGGGAAATCGTCTTCCACATGGGGATGCAGTGTCCCTTGCGCTACAAGTCTTCCCAGGGGCCAGGAAGATCTTCCCAGTTGAGTCCCAGTTGGATTTGATCCTTATGGATCACTTCCAACTCAAGAAACTCTATGATTCAGTGTTGGTGTGTAGACATTGCCTTTTAAAACCCAGCAGGAAGAATAGATTTGGGTTACTGTGGAGGAAAACTGAGATGCTTCAGTCCTTGCCAGATTGGAACCAGAGAAAGCAGAGCTAGTCTAGTCCTCACTCCATGAAAGCATCAGCCCATGCTTGGTAGAAAGAAGTAGGGAAGATTATGTGGGGGAAGAGCAGTAGTCATGTTGAAAGGGTTTGTCTCAGTCTCCTCCCTAGCAGAAGAAAAGTGGCTTTTGAGGGTTCTCGTGTTCTACAAACAAGGTGAGCATCCCTGGGTAGCAGAGAGGGACCTGCCACAGTTCCTCCGTAGCTACACTGGTGGAAGTTTAGTTTGCCCATGGGAAACATGCCTGTTGGGCAGGTTTCAGTTGATGACTTGCTTTGGATGAGGGAATATGGTGGCGTAGAGGATGAACTGGTGGTGTACATGGAGAGCTGCAGGCCTGATTCAGCTTCGCTGGTTGAAGTAGCTGGTTCCCACTCATTAGCAGCAGTGAAGTCTTCTCCTTCCAGCTGATGTCTTGGCTAGGGGAGCATGACTGATGTAGGAGGAACTCATTTCAAAGGCAGAGAAAGAAATGCAGCCCCAGGAGCCGTGTAAAATGAACCAAATCCTGTTGATGTGTGATGTTTCCTGCCAGGACCTTAACATCAACTGTGTCGTGCTAACAAAGCATGATGAGAAGAATTTGAAACTAAACTCTCCTCCCCTTGTCAGCACTGCTGTAAATCACTTTCCTCCTGTGCACTCATCTACAGGCTGATCCAGTCCTTGCCAAGGCTGTAGCCCTGCTAGAATGAAAATGCAACGGAGAATCCTCAAAAAGAGGCAAGAGTCCCATATTTTCTTGCGCGCGTCTCATTTCATTACTTGTCTTGCACAATCTGTTGTCCAAGGTCTGTAATTTAAAAGCAATGCTGGTGTAAGAAAGCTAGAGCTGAATTTGTGTCCAAGGGCTGCTGTGCTTTGATGGTCTCATCTAGGTGAACAGAGTCTGCTCAGGACAGCCGTTTGCTTCTGCTGCAAGACAAAACACCTGTGCTGGCCACGGGGCACCTCATGGAGCTGCTGCAGCTCACCAAGTACTGGATGCGTCCTCAGATTGTGCCTGCTTTTAATAACTGAAGCCACTGCGACTGGCCTTTTAAATTCAGATTTGTCAGCTTTTGTTGAATTATTTACTACAGCTAGATAAGCTGCCAAGACTTCAGCAATGCTCCTTGCTTGGGAAGAACGTTCACTGGAAGCTCATTCATGGGAGAGTCGATCATGCATGGCATGGGTAAGCAAGGTGTGCAGCCTTGCAGGGACGGCTGCAGAGCTGTAAGTGGCTCATGGCTGGGTGTGAAGCAAGTGGGTTTTTTTCCTTACCTATTGAAAGAGCTGCAGGTTGAGAAATATAGCAGCAATGTTACCAACGTGATTTCTTCCTGCCTTCCAGCAAATCAGCCCCACTGGTGCATACTTCGATGTCTGAGATCTGGCAGGGACATTTTAGGGGGTGGCCAGACCTGGGGAGCACAGTGTTACCTGGGGAACCAGGTCCTTTGATTCAGAGCACTTCAGAGGCTGCTCCAGCCTCTGTCCCTTCCTTTGCCAGCTGAGACATGTGGTTATTCCTACCAAGGACATGCATCCCCACGGGGCTGTGATGTCTAGCCCACTGGGGTGTTTACCAGAAGCTGCATGCAGAAAGCCCTGTTTCCCTTTTGACTCACTACAGCCTTTTTCTTCCCCTTGTAGGCGTTATTAAACCCACCAGCACGGGGTTTCCAACCCCATCCATGGGATGCAGCATTGGGGCAGGGGCGCTCCTGCCCACTGCCCATCCTGCCTGCTGCCAGGCATTGTGCCTCTTCCCCAGTGTAGTTTGCGGTACAGAGACAAATTTGTACAGAAAAGCTGAAGTTAGTGGCCAAAACAGCTGCTGCGTGGAGGTGGTTGTTATAACAAAGTGAGCGTCACAGGTCTCTGCAGAATAAACTGAAAAGACAGGGTTGTTAGCAAACGGGTCAGGCATTGCCTTAAAAATGAGCGCAGCAGCAGATTGGGCTCACAGGGAGGGTGAGAAATGAGATATTGGTTTGCCTGAGCTTTTCTGTTGGTGAGGCTGAAGCCCTCTGTCACTTGCCATTGAGTGATGGATAAAAGGACTCAGCTAACTCTGATGGGGGACAAGGGTCTTTTCACATTGCATCCTGATGCTAGATCTGGCTAATTTGGGGATGGGAGTGGAAAAAGAGACATGGGAAAATGGGATGCTTTTTTTTGCCATCCACAGACCAGTCATACCCACCTGTCCCTACAAGCGGTGTTTCTAGGATGGGGCTAGGATATTGGGAAGCTGCAAGCCAAAATTAGCTTTTTTCCTGTTAGTAATGCTAATTTTCATACTACTTTCAAGCCCCATGCCTGGTCAGACTGGTGCTGGGTCCCAAAGATCTTGACCGGGGAGCCCTCTTGCAGAACAGCTTGGGCGAGGCAGGAGGAAGGGAGCACCCAGGGAGCCTCTCCCACGGGTGCAATGCACCCTCTCGTGGTGAGTGGCCATTGTGGGTGCCTGGGCAAGGTGTGGGTGTTGGTGGGTGCCCACTAAGTGGGGCTTGGCTCCTTGGCATCATACCAGGGAGAAACCACGCAAGGATCTGGGATCTGGTTTCAGGGCACCCCAAAGTCGACTCCACTGTTTCTCATGGGGTGCCCCCCACCTCTCTCCCCCTGTGCTTTTTGTATGAAAAAGCAATGATTTTGACAAAATACTTGAAGCTGGCTTCCCTTCAGCTGGAATCAATCCTCTGACACTTTTCCTCCCTGTGAGAAGCTTGCAAAATAAATCAATGCTTTGCATAAACAAAGCCCTGGAGAGGTATTGGTAAAAAAACAGTGCTCAGGAGCTTCACAAATGAATTTTTTTCCAAAAGAGAAAAGCAGGAAAAGTTTGTGTTTTTTTTCTCCATAACCCCTTAACCCAGGGAGGGATTTCTTTATCCACCCAATTTCCCCCCTCCCACAACCTGAGAGCCAAATTTCAGTTTGCTGAAAGGTGCCTCCCCTTCCTCTCCTTGAATTAATTGAAATAATTCCTTGAATTAAAACCCCTGTTGCTTTCCCTGCAGGAAAGCTTCGCTGCTGATGCTGGTGCTTTGTCCACCCGTGCCCTGCAGCCTCTGACGTGAGCACAGCAGAGGGGAGATGCTGCAGGGGCGAGCGGCCAGTTGGGGCACTGGGTGTCCCCCACGGGTGGGCAAGCATCCTTGTGCTACCATGGCTCCCATCCCCAAACTGGCCAGGGCTCCGGGAGCCCTCGCTCTCACCTGCTTCCTACGTGCTGGCGTTAGCTTCCTGTGACTTTAAAGTTCCCTCGGCACACAAAGCAAAAGAGGGAGGAGAAAGGGTTTCATCATCACTCCCGAGAGCAGACTTATAAAAACTTTGCGCTCACGCTGCCTGCCTCACTCGCGGGCTGGGACGTTTTTTGGTGTGGACTGTGCAGGCTGCCAGCAGCAGGACAGGCCGGAGAGGGACGGGAACCTGTGTGCAGCCCAGCTATTCGGGGCTCCCTGGGAAGCCCCCATGATGGGAGTCCACCCCGAAGCTGGCAAATCCCCAGTCAATGTCCCCAAAAGGTCCGGCACCTGCTCCCAGAGTATCTTCTGCAACATCAAGGTAAGGAGCAATAACTGGCAGGGGTGCG
>NW_009705146.1:69007-83993 GCF_000703405.1 Apaloderma vittatum
CGGGAAGCAGGAGGATGCTTGCGCGGAGAGTGACCCCAGCCCGCGGGTCCCCACATCCCCGGTACAACCACCAGTAAAATGAAGGGTATTTGCAGAACTTGAAAGTCGACTCCTTGGGCAGTCCTGGATGACACCACTAAGGTCCATCCCGCTCGGCGCATGGGGAAGGCTGGGGGGGCTCAGTGGGTTTTGGAGTGGTAACCTGCATTGCATGTGGGTGTTATGCCCTGTGGAAGCGGCGTGGGCAGCTCTCCGTGGGCTGTGGAGCTTACCCATGGTGTCCGGTACATACTGTGCTGCTGCTTAGGGAATGATTAACCACATCCTGGTGTGAAAAGAAAACACTGCCCTATAGTAACACTGATTTGCTTAAAAAACCTTAAGTGAGAAGGGTATTTTGAATGACAGAGCAAAATCTCAACATGTCAAAGTGGGTTTTCTGGTGTTGACTGCCCAGTTACTCACCATCCCTTATTAGCAAGGCATGAGCTGTCTCTTAAAGCCAGTCCCTGCCTCAACTTCAGGCTCTTGAGCTCACTGCCTGCATGAGAAAACACCAGCCACCCTGGCCACTTCTCATGCTTTAAACCTTGTTGACCATCATGCTTTTACACCATCCCTCACCTTGGCTTTTTTCCCCCCATATGGCACATTTTGGCCCACATTTGGATGGGTACTGAGGCTGCTGCATGTGCTGGTTCCTTTCCCTGGGACATCTGCCTGCCTTTGCCAGGATTTCCCTGGTTGGGGGTTTGGATTTTCTTGTCACACTTGGCAGCATCTCCACACATCAGCATCCAAAGCAGTCGGGCACAATTTTGGGGAATGGCAACTCCCACTAGCAGCTGCTCACAGGCAGATCAGATTTGGGTGTGTGAGAGGGGCCACCAGCTGGCAGGACCCTCCTGTGCTGATGTTGCCAGTCATGTCTCAGGCTGGGGTGTGATTTCCCACTAGCGTTATTGTCTGAGCATGTGGTTGCTTTGAGGAGAGGTTTGTCGGCACTTCCCAGCTAAGTGTTTTCGGGAGCGTGCAGCCATGGGTAGGTCATTGCGGTCCAGGATGGGCTTGAGTTTTATTTGCCACCCATCTTTCCTCACCTTCCATGAAGGGTGGCACTGCCCACTCCTCTTTGGACTGTGCTTGCTTGGGGTTGATTTCTGGGCAGCAAAGGCTTCACCAAATCATGTGGCCCCTACAGTTCCATTGAGGTGCCATGGGGATGTTGCAGAGAGGTTGTTGTCAACAGGCTGCTCCTCTTCCTGGGAGCTCCCAGGGCTGGAGGTATCATACCAGATGATGTCTTCCACTCCTACATCCCTGAATGTCCACACTGCCCAGGCTGAGCTATTCAGGAGGTGACTTGATGGCCCTGTTTGTCTGTGAGCTCCAGGAGGAAAAGCTTGAGATTACCTTGGGTAATTTAGGGCTGCCTCTGAGCTACGCTGATGTGCTTCAGGAGGGAAGTGATGACCTGACTTCTCTGCTGGAAGAGCAAAAGGTGGCCCTAACACCCTCCAGGCTGCTTGAGTAATGACCATGGTTCAGGGTGAGTCAGGTCACCCAAAACCAGAGCCTTTCTTGAAGTTCATGCTCTTTCCTGGAAACACGAACAGCTCCTTTCAGCTGCATGCTTGCAAAAATATCCTGGAACTGAAAAAAACATTGCCAAACTCATAGAATCATAGAACAATTCAGGTTGGGAAAGACCCTCGGGATCATCAAGTCCAACCATTAACCCTACACTACAAGTTCACCCCTAAACCATATCACCCAACACCACATCTCAGCGACGCTTAAACACATCCAGGGATGGCGACTCAACCCCCTCCCTAGGCAGTCTGTTCCAGTGTCTGACCACTCTTTCATTCCAGTGTCTGACCATTCTTTCCGTGAAGAGTTTCTTGCTAATGTCCAGCCTAAACCTGCCCTGTTGCAACTTGAAACCATTCCCCTGGTTCTGTCCCTAATTACTTGTGAGAAGAGACCAGCACCAACCTCTCTACAGTGTCCTTTCAAGTAATTGTAGAGCACGGTGAGATCCTCCCTCAGCCTCCTCATCGTCAAACTGAACAGAGCCAGCTCCCTCAATCACTCCTCATAAGGTCTGTTCTCCAGGCCCTTCACCGGCTTTGTTGCCCTCCTCTGCACTCGCTCCAACACCTCGATATCTCTCTTATACTGAGGTGACCAAAACTGAACACAATAATCAAGGTAACTCGATACTTTTGGGGGGATGTAAAACTTGAGGGGTAATAAAAAGCCCCAGCAAATGTTAATCCATTTCTGCATCTCACCGGCAGCTGCAGGAATGTGGGCTGTGCCTACTGCAGGTTGGGCTGGGCGCTTGGCACTCCACATGCCCCAGGGCACTTGGTCAGAAGCTATGTCTGAGACCTCCTAGGGGCATTTGGCTGAGGGCAGATGACACAGGGGTGCCACTTTGCCAGCAGCAGGAGCTCTGGCTGCACAAGGAGGTGCCTGGTGGGCTGCCTGAGCCCATCAGCTGCAGCTCGAATTGCCCAGTGTCTGGTGCTGACTGGAGGACCCAAGTCTTAATTTAAAAATGAACAAGGTGCCTGGAGCTCCCCAGACCAGCCAGGCATGCACCACTAAACCTGGGGGGGTGTTGAGGTGATTTTGGAGGGAGAGATGGTGCTGCAGCATCCAGTGTGGCAACCATGTGTGGGACGATGTGCAGAGTGACTCCACAAGCTGGAGATGCCATCAGAGACCCCCACCTCCTGCCTGCCCTGGCTGGTGCAAGTACCGCTACACTAAGGGAAACCAGCACTTTTGTTTTAGTCAACAGGTTTTTGCTAAGTCAAGGGGAACCGTCCCTCAGTTTAGCACATCCGAACACTGGCAATGTGCAAGCATGTTAAGGAACAGTTTGAGCTCTAGCAAAACATGCTTGTTGGCATCAGACAAATGATTTGTACCATCTGGAATGGCGAAGAGTCAGGATACCCATCCCTTGGAGAAAAGTTCTTGCTTTTAAGAACGAATGTATATAAATTGACAAGCAATGACATCCTCCGCCCTTTCCTGACCTGTTCGCTCTTCCTGTGCTGTGACAGCTATGTTAAAAATATATGGGCTTTAAAAAATCAAATTGCTCGAAGGTAAGAAAGCACTAGCCCATGTGCAGTTGTCAATCCTCTCAACCCCTTCAAAATTAGTAAAAAATCAAAGTGTCACAAATAAATTTCCAGGTTTGGAATTCATTTTGTTGCGAATGGATCAGCAGAGGGCAATATGACAGTAAGTATCTCAGTTTATATGACTTTATAGCTGTTGTTTGCATGAGAAACCGTTGTCTGTGAATAATGTATTACACAAAGTCTTTTTTCCAATCACCTAATTGTGTGGGAAGCTGCTGGCATCACCCCACACAGTGACAGGTACTGCGATGGCGTTTAAATTAAATAGACACAGTGTCCTTGTATAAGCGGTGGCAGTTTCTGATGAGGACAGTATTTGCAACCCAACAAAATCCCCTAGTTATAGCAGGCTCCAAGTCTTAATCACAAAGCTCATATTTAATTCGTAAATCTTACATGCCAGGATCATTTTCAGAGAGCCTATTGCAGGGCTGGGGCCAAAAACAACTAATCCTTTTTCTGTGCAAACCCCCTTGCTCCTCCATGTTCCCTGCAACAGTCACCACCACCTCCCTGCACCAGCTCCCATTGTTCTTGGGGTGTTCTTTTCAGCACTGGCCCCATTGCCACTGATGTTCAGAGTTGCAGGAGGATGGTGGTGCCAGGGAT
Organism: Apaloderma vittatum; assembly: GCF_000703405.1. Taxonomy (NCBI): domain Eukaryota; kingdom Metazoa; phylum Chordata; class Aves; order Trogoniformes; family Trogonidae; genus Apaloderma; species Apaloderma vittatum. Next base: position 72,781 of record NW_009705146.1, read on the forward strand.
GGGAATGAGAGAGGAAAAGGAGCGGTTTTAATGGTTCTGCAGGGATCTGAAGAGTGGGATGGGGATGGCAGCTCTGGAGATGGATGCTACAGAGGAGCTATTGGGGCTACAGGAGATGCAGAAGCAGGTGCTCGGGGAGGCAGTGACCCAGGGATGTGGCCACTGGCTCCTATCCATGCTGGTGTTTACAGCTGATCTCTCTGCCCTATGAGAGCGTAGCTGGTGACGATTCCTTGTTGCTTCCATGGAAGTTACTCCCTCTTACTTGTGGGTATTAACAACTACAGCTAATACTGCAGTTACGCTGACTGGCACCATGGCTCTGTCTATACTTACGTTTAAGCTATCATTTGGCTCAGCCAACAGTGTGTTTGCTCTAGCTGGAATAAACAGGGTCGTTGTGCTTATGTTTTTGAGTGCCGTCTCAGATGTGGCAGGTTTGCTTGAACCCCTCTAGAAGGTTTGTCTTGAATGACCTTGAATAGCGTAAGCAGAGTGCAAAAAACCTTCAGTTTTTGGGGCTGGGAGGTTGCTGCTTCTATCCCCTCTGAGAAGCCTAGAGCATATCGGTAATCCCAAAGCAGTGATGGAGATGGGTAATGATGAGCAAGGACAGCCCCCTGCTTTGAAGTTCACCAGAGCTTCCAGAGTTGTGCTGACTGGTACTGGGATTTTGGGGGGAGTGCAGTTGCAGTGCAAATGTGGGATGAAGCCAACCTTCAAGTGGATGCCAGCACCCAGTGGTACTGGAGACACTGAGGACCTCACAGCCTAAAGAAACAAAACAGGTTTGAAAGGTGGAGAAATGGATGATTAGTCTTTTTGATATACATGCATGGCCATGGACCCAACTGATGTCCCCTGGTCTAGAGTTCTAACTGTTGTCACTGGTCATCATGTCCATGCCCATCTTGTCCTTCCAGACATCCACTGAAAAAGGATTATTTCAAAGGTGTTATTTATTTGCAGTGCCTCAGATGATTTGGCTTCTTCACCTTTACTGTCTCTTTCGTAGGTTTGTGCTATTTTAATTGATAGCTAATTGCTGGTTTGGGATCCCCAGAAACATGACAAGGAGGAGAGCTTTATAAATATTTCCGCTCAGTCTCCATGTGTTGCCTGGTCTACTCGAGAGGTAGCGTCCCTGCCAATGACAGGGAGGTTTGACTAGATGATCTCTAAGGTCCCTTCCAGCCTAGGCCATTCTATGATTCTATGATCTTGTAACTTAGCTGAGTTTAAGTGGTTTCAGCTGGAAGCTGGGTAGCTGGAGAGGACAGGGGAGCAGCATGAGCTGGTTGGGAGCACAGGCAAGGGCGACGCTTTTACCCTGTGGACTGCCTAGTGTCGAAAGCGAAGCAGGAGAATAACATAGTTAGTGACACCTGTGTCAGCTGGAGGGAATCTAGGTCAGTTTTAAAAGCCTTAGGGGCAGATTTAAATCGGGTGCTATATTGGGGAGGGAGAGGGATGGTATGGAAATATTTAGGTGAGAAGACAGCAACGTGAAGAGGAGACTGTGGGCTCTCAGAATGTGACAAGTCTTTAAAGCATCCCAGAGGTGTGGGGTGCAATGGCCAGAACTGGGGAGCTCTCTGCAACCTGGGGAGGCTGGATGCCTTCTGCAGAAGAAATGGGAGCCTTGCCTTGCAGTCTCAGACCACAACAGCATCAGGGCAAGTATTTTTGTCCCTTCCTTTAAAGGGACTAAAGGAATTTGCTGCAAGGAGTATATTTCAGAAGCCAGGATATGTAACAGTTGTGCTCTCATATCCTGTTGGAAAAGATTATGAATTGCTTTATTTAGCTGTTAACAAGAATAGGAGATTCATCAAGTCATTGGTCTGAAGACAGCATGGCTATAGGTTTGCAGAGAGTCACCAAGAGGAGAAAGTCATTGTTGATTAGGGCCTTAGGTTTAAGCAATAAAATCTAACAATATTCCAATACCATGCACTGTGTATGGAGAGATGGCAAGTTGGATGAGCAAATGCAAAAAAGCAAGCAGGGTCCATAGGACAAAGTAGGTTGATATGGGGAGAAGGACCCACTGCGATTGGGGTCTTCCAACATTTGCAGTGATGGTGCTGGCACTGGAAAGCAAAAGCTGGGTTTGGATGGATCCAACACTGTGTTAATGTCTGATTTTCATGGGACCAGGTTTCAAAAATGAAGAACCACCTGGCCTTTACTAACCACACTAGCAGCGGTATAAGGAAAGAGATGGGGAAGAGCCAGACGGTAAAATGGGTTGGAAAGTTTAGTGGGATCAAGGTCTAGGAGACATGAAACAAGGTAATTTTATGAGGGGCGAGGTGGTTCAGTGCCCAAACACAACCAAGGAGTGGTCAGCATAGATAAGATTATCATGAGCAAAATGAGAGAGGAGTGTCGCTGATAGGGAGCGCGAGGTATGGCCAGGGCTGCGGGCGTGTGAGAGGAGTATTTACATATGCTTGTGGGTCAAGGAAAACGAAGCCAAGCTAAAACTATCTTCAAGGAAATCATGACTGGATCCTGATGCACCGTAAAAAAACTCTCGGAAAAAATGAAAGAGCAAGGACCCAATCACAGAACCTACCTGCATGCTTGATCTAACTGCAGGGAGAAAGAAGGCTGCTCAATAATATGCATCAAATTTTGCAGGCAGGAGCATTTTCTCAGCAGCAGCTTGGGAAGCAGCAAACCCTTGCACCTCACATGCTGAGGGTCTTGTCTCAGCAATCCTCCAGACCCCCAAACCTCTTTCTTTCTGCAATACACACCAAATGTAAAGGCAGAGACATGACTTTATGTCCCCTGGGGTGCTCCCTCTATGACAGCTGAGCAAAGCAGGGCTTGCACAGACCTTGGGCGTTGGGGTATGGTGCAGGGAAATCCCATGTGTACATCCTTTGCAAAAAGAGCAAACATTGTCTTTGCACTTGACATTTGGGGGTTGTAAAGCATGGATTACTTGACAGCAGACAGTCATCGTTGCAACTAATAATGTGGGCAGGAATGTGCTTCAGACAATCCCTAACCATTTACATTTTTTTATTAGTTTATTTTTTGCAGTAGACAATATTTAGGAGCCAACTTAGGCCACTGGACCATGCTCTAGGCTTAGAGGTTTTGTGCTAAGGGACATGCTGTGTGGCAGGGCATTTGGTTCCTTCTGTGGAAAAGTTGAGGTTTTTTTCATCTTTCATGGTGATTTGACCTATAAATCTAGGCAGCTGCACGTAGAAAAGAGATGCTGAGGAGGGATGTATTTCCCTGTGCATGTCCATATACTTTTCATTTCCAGCTGATATATTTCTTTTGGACTGCATGATCTCAGCTGTCCTACTGTAGGAGGATCTCTTAGTGTAGTGAGTGTTGATCATACACCAGCTCTGAAATAAACTGCCTGTTTTCTCCCAGACCATTATAATTTTGGGGATATTCTTATTGCTTCCTAAAGTTTCTCGCTCCTCTTTCTTTTTCCCCTTGGAAGCTTGGGAGAGTAAAGTGGAAGAAGCCTTCAGAGATGGGCAGGTTGGGCTATCTTGTTTTGGATCATGACTTTCCACTAAGGCCAAACAATTTTACTTTGGCCCTCCAGAGCCCAAAATGCAACTCTGATAGTACTATGAGGAGGGAAAAAAAAGCATAGAAGCATAGAATCAATCATAGAATCGTAGAATGGCTTAGGTTGGAAGGGACCTTAGAGATCATCTAATCCAACCTCGCTGCCATGGGCACAGACCTCTCAACTAGACTAAGTTGCTCAAGGCCTCATCCAACCTTCCTAAGATCCAGTTCTTCCTGAGATCCAATCTAAACCTATTCTCCTTCAGTTTAAATCCATTTCCCCTGGTCCTATCAGTGGACACTCTTGTAAAAAGTCCCTCTCCAGCCTCCCTGTAGGTTCCTTTCAGGTACTGGAAGGCAGCTATAAGGTTCCCCCCCCCGGCGTCTTCTCTTTTCCACGCTGAACAATCCCAGCTCCCTCAGCCTGTCCTCAGAGCAGAGGTGCTCCAGCCCCTGCATCATCTTTGTGGCCCTGCATTCTTACTCCTAGTCCTTACTCTTAGTCCTTTCCAAACATTTACTGCAGCCAGATTCATTCTGTGCCTTCCTGCATCAACTCCTCTTGGCCACCCTACCTAGGTGTCATCAGTCAGCTGGGAGCAGTCTGACAGGTTCCACTCCTCATTGCAGCTGCCCAGGAGGTGCCGTGGGAAGGCTGCTGGGCACAGAGGTTGGTACCAGTGTGTGCACGCGCGAGCTGGAGCCAGGAGCTGCCAATGCTCTCTCCTCACAGGCTGAGCTGCACTGTCAGAGTATCTGCCTTCTCTATCTCCAGACAGGGCTGCCAAGGTGAATACACTGGAAATAGAGGTGAGGGGTGACTTTGGACATGAGTGCTGCTACCACAGCATGAAGCTGTGGAAGTGGAGCGAGAAATTAACCCTCAACTCACTCCTCCAGGTGGTAGAGCAGAAGGGGCAGTGGCCATGCTGCAGCTAGCAGCATCTTTCCAAAACCTTTGTCCTTGCAGAACAGAGTCAGACTCCCACCTGGAGTCATCTCCTGGATCCAGGAGGCTCCACAGAGGCAATTTATTCCTTTGAAATTAAAAGAAACTTGATTTTGTTTCACCTGGCCTCGACTCTGACCCATGTTCAACACATGCAGTTGGTGTCAAGCACTTCATGTTTGTGTTCTTTTCTTAATTAATCCAAATTGCCAAGCATTTTATTGGCTGCCTTGGTGACCAAGGAATGCTCTCCCAGCCTGTCCCCCTCAAAATATCTTATGAAACAGTCCACCTTTCATAACCAGGTTTCTAAAGTCTAGTCTCCATGTACCTGTTTGTTAAGGCCAGTGACAGTGGTGACAGTGCATTATCTTCCATAAGCAACATGCGAGACGTGAGATAAGGCAATACAGCTTAGGACCCATATGTGACATGGGGTCGTGCAAGCACCTGCTGCTTACCGGCCCTGCCCACAACAGTGCCTGCTCCCAGTGTGCACATTTGGCCCCAGGAGCAGCCAACTCCCTCTGACCCCAAAGCTTCTGACCCCAGGAACACCCACCAACCTCAAGGACAGGTTTATCCCCTGTCTCTGGCTTCCTCATCCTTGTCTGCTTTATGAGTTCAGCATGACGCTGGAAGATTCCCTGTGTCCTCTCAGAGCCTTAGTTCATTCCCTGTGAGTTTCAAGAAAGTGGAAAGGATGTAAGTGGGTCTTCTATGGTGGCTGCAAGGGCTGAAACACCATCTCAGACATCAGCCAGGAGCATGCAAGCATACCTGGCATCCACAGGGATGTCACGGTGCCTGTAGAGGGTCTCAGCCTTGCTGCTGTATCCTCATGTCAGGGGGCTGCCTTCAGCCCAGTCTGCCCCCACCTCAGACCCACCAGTCCTCCAGGCTGCGTAGCTGAACACATCTCCTCTGAAGAAGGTTTGGGCCAAATAGCTGCCAGCTCTCTGCTTTGAACTTGGGAAGTGTTGTTGGAGAGACTAGTCCACTCTTTTCCCTGCAATGCAGTGAGTTTCTTTTCCTTACAAAAAATCATTGCCCTGGGAGGTGCTAGTCCCCACAACTGGGTGTAAGTGAGCAGTGTGTCGTTGACGGATATTCCTCCAGGCATTTGCTTCCATTTTAAATGAAGTGCATCTTGGAAAGGAGTCAAGTGTCTTGTATAAACAGCCTGGAGCCAGGATCGCTGAGGCACTCTGAAGGAAATGTGGGGATGATTAAGAGGGGATTTTGTGTGTGCGTGTGGGGTGCATGCGGGTGCATGCCTTTGGCCGCTCCATGCTGCTCCCTGGCTGCCCATGATTGCTGCTTGCCTGCAGCTCCAAAAATACACCAGGCTCTGATGGGAGCATTTGCTCTAGAGGGTCAGTACTTTGTATTCATGGGAGTGTCCCTGACTTCTTAACCTCCCACCATGCCTTCACCCCTTTGCATCAGCAAAACGTCCCTTCAAATGAGCCCTGCTCTTCTTTAAAAACTCTTTCTTCCTTAAGTGTTATGGAATATGAATGACAGCAGCCCTGTTGCCTCCTGGGGTTGTTCAGTGGGTGCTTGGGGCCAGCACAGCACATCTGGTACTCTCTGCATCTGGGAGTGACCAGGTTGGTGCCAGTTTCCATGGACCAGCAGGTTGTGGGTGGTCAGCATTAACATGTGGGGATAGGGGCTGCACAAGTCCTAGAGCAAAGGCTGTTTTGAGTTGCTCTGACTGTTTTGGGTAGCAGCTTCTTCCCAAGCAAAAAAAATTCTACTCTGCCCTTTCCCTTCCATCCTCTAGGCTCTCCACATCCAAAGGCGGTGTGGGGTCTCAGTGCTAGCAGCAGTACAGGGCGGGATCAGATCCCCTGAGCATCCCTCCTGCTCTTCTGCCTTTCCTACTAGTGCTGCTTGCAGGACTTAGATTAGAGGGACTCATGGGCAGGGAAGAGCAGTCACACCCCAAAGTCGATGCTCTCTCCAGCTGCATTTCTCCCACCTTGCCTTCCCTCACGGCAGGCAACCCCAGCTTGCTCTTGGCCATCTTGGGATCCATGGCCCCATTTTGTCCATCCTCAGGTTATCAACAATGCATAAACCCATCTCGGGATATCTCAGGCCAGCTCTGCCTTTTCCTGCCCACCCTCTCTGACCACATGCTGGTTCCCCATGGTCCTTCTGTGCCTCTGCCTTCTCCCCATTCTCTGCCCACTCCAGTATTTCAGGAAGTCAGGCTGCCTCTCCCTTATCTTCCCACCAGCATCCTCTCTCTCCTCAACACTTCTCATCTCCCCATCTACCCTGGGATTAGGCAGACATTTGTTGTGCTAAATTCAGCTTCAGTGATCCACCCTCTTCCCTTCCTGTTGGTAAACAGCTTTGCTTCTCCAGCTAACACCTCCCACCGGGAGAGCTCTCCCTCCAGCTGCTCTGCATCTCGGATGGTCCCAGCCTGCTCTGTTTAGCCAGTGCTTCCTCATTTGAATGACTTCAGTAGAGTCTGACCAGGAACAAAAATTAATGTTCTCTGGCAACAAGATCCCCTCTTCTCGTCATCCTTGTAGGAGTCACCCCTCTGCTCCAGACCAGCGTGGCTGGACTAATTACATGGTAATCCCAGGTCAGGGCTAGGGAAGGGGAAGGTGGTGGATCCAGCTTTTGCCCACAGGACTGTGTGCTGGGATGGGTTTTTGAACATAGGACTTGATAGCTGGAAGATGTAGACGTCATTCCTCTTCAAGAGTTTACATTCATGTTTCACTTCCACTTTGTCTCTGTCTGGGAGAGTTTCCCATGTTACACCCCGCGTTGTTCCTCTATGGCTTTTTGCTGGGGCAAAGCCCCAGCCTGGGATCTTGTCCTCTCCTGCTCAGCTACCATGGTGGCAGCAGCTGCCTGCCTGATGCTAGCCTGACTGCTGATACCCCTCCAGGATGTGTCTGGGGAGTTCATGATGGTAGCTTTTCCCTGTGACCCTTCTCCCCTCTTTTTTAGTTTGTCTTTCTCCTTCTCCTTTTCTGTGGTGTCCATGTTGTTCTTACCCTATTCTCATTTTTCCAGGGCTCCATTTTCTCCTTCTCCTTCATCTCTGTCCTCTTCTCTCTCAGTGTTTGTCGGCATTTCTCCCATCTCTTGTGCTCATAGACACCCAGCTGTGTCTTCTGGCTGATGCTATCTTCCCTCACAGGAGAAGGTTCCCACGAATCCATCTTCTTGCCCATCTTTTTCTACCCAGATTCTCTTGTGATTGCTGGACGTGGCTCTGCATCCTCCTCTGCTCCCCAAAAAGGCATTCCACTCACCTACAATATTTGCATCCTCCATGCCAGGTAGACAATTTCGTTCTTTTTCTGTTTTGATTTTTCTTTCTACACAGTGGGTTAGGGCTTCTGGGCGCTACCGCCATTTGAAATAAATCCTAAGAACTGCACTCTCCTAACCTAGGACATAGGTAATTTGTCAGCCTTGTAGTACCTTTGATCCGCCATTCATCATCTCAGGCTTCCCAGCCTTATCTTTGTGAGACACTCTTCCGGTATTCAGCAAATATTTGATTTCCTGTGAATTTGAATAAAAAGACCTTCCCCCCCCCCTTTTTTTTTTGTAGATGATTTTAAAATACTTTTGGCACTGTGTGGACACATTCCATTCCAAGAAAAATAAAGGAAAACTGTTCTGACTAAATATAGATCAAAAGACACTTGTGAGCTGCCTCTTGCATCCCTGGCTCAGAGTGCTTTCTTCTCCTAGGCCACCCGGTCTCTTTCGACCACGCTTCTGCCCTGCCTTCTAAACTCTCTGTATTCCGTCCTCTGCTCTAGGCAAGCTCTGGCTCCATTCAGCTTGGTTTCTGGCTCAGCTCACAGCCTGGGTCAAGGGAAAGATGCTGTTTTTAAAATACTACAGCGGTCTTCCAGTAGTGAGACCAGGTTGTGCCTATTTCATCTTTTCCCTCTGGGGCTTTTTAAGCCCTTTCTCAACTTTTTTCTTGCAACACCTCTTAGAGCAGGTTCTGCTAACTGGCTTTACAGCTGAGTGAATCCAAAGGGCTGACTGGAAATACTGGATCTCAAGTAATCTAAACCAGCATCAGTCCCTTTCAGCTGTGGCACAGCAGCTGCAGGGTTGGCTCTAACGTTGTATCAGGAGCACCCACCGAGTCTACATAAAGTCAAGCCTGTCTGACTTATTGTACGACTCTTAGTGCAACAGGTCCTCCTCAGGCTGGAGAACCCTTCAGAATTACACAAGGGTTGCTGGAGTGGAAATATCAATGACTATTCATAATGGTATCAGAGGAAAAATAAAAACAGAGCTCCTTGTCCTCTCTTCTGAACACTGCATCGCTCATTTTGCAAAGCTAAGTTAATCGGGGATCCAGGACTGAGCCCTTCAGTAGACCCGTTGCATGTCAGAGGTGCAACCGTGTTGGCCAGCTTGAGTAATCTCGTGAGTATGACTCTCAAATCCCTTGCATTGGACATGGACAGCAGCAGTTACACAGGTGGGCATTCACCGGGTACTAATTGGGATGGCACTACTGTTTTTTCCCACAGGTGTTTGTGCTGTGCCATGGGCTTCTCCAGCTCTCCCAACTCCTCTACAGCGCCAACTTCAAGAGCAGTCTCACCACCATCGAGAAGCGCTTTGGGCTCTCCAGTCTCTCTTCGGGTTTCATTTCCAGCTTGCATGAGGTAACTGGGTGAGAAGCTTGTGCAAGGGCCCCAAGGGGTGGTCAGAACACAGTGGAGACATTCCCAGCATAGGGTCTTAGAGCTGTTCATACCCAGCGTTTCCTTAGCCATGCCTACGTGTGCTGGATGCAGCAGCTATTGGACACCTCTTCACACTTCAGTTCTGCTGTACCACATGCTGGGAGGTTGAACACAGGGTTATGGGGTGAGGACACAGCCTTGGAGGGTGGCAGTGGATAGCAGTTTGCTTCAGAGGGTACCACTCCACCCTGGGATGCAGGGTGTCCAGCAGAGACTTGACTGGGAAACAGAAAACACACAGTGTGATTCTTCTCCATTGATCACAGTTCTTGCAGCTTTTGTGAAGAGCATTTTATTATGAGTAATATCCACACATATACAGCTCTGTGAACAATTTCCAGTGAAAGCATCTGTTTTCATGGGTTTCTTATTGTCTTTTGGAATAACCCTGTCCTGAGTCATCCCAAGCTTTCTCTAAAAGGAGATCCTGGCCAGCAGTGTCTCCAAAATCTAGCCCTTTTCTCCAGTGGTCTCAGCTCCTGATGGTCTTGTGGCAAAGGTCTCACTTTCACTGGCGTATTGCTGAGCTGGCTGAGGATTGTCTCACTAACACTTTCTAATTATTCCTCTGGAATAAGTTTTCTAGTTCACATTGCCAGGAATTGTATCCTTTCTTGTAGCTCTTCAGGGCCAACTAGGAAAAGACGTGCTGGCAGAGGCTTTCTTTGGATAGCACAGACAAAGAAGTGCTTGGTGGCAGCGCACCTTGCATGCAGCTGGTCTTCTCACCACGGGATCTTCCCTCCTGGGTCTGTGGGCAAGTAGATGCCCAGCTGTTATCTCAACCAGCACCTACATCTGGGGTTAAAAAGACTGGTTCAAAGCCTACTGAGATCAGCTAAGGGCTTCCCACTGATTGTGACTAGGTCCAAACTATGGAAAGAAAGAGAGCCAGTACGGACATTTGTAACACTGATGATGATGAATTGGCATAATTAAGCCCTGCCGAGTATCTCAAAGCTATAATCAACGTGCTCTTTATCCACTAGAGAACCTACTTATGAGAATTAATGCCTGGAGAAGTAATACCAAAGCAAATGTCATGTAGAGCATTCTGTTACTGTAAGAGTATAAAGGAAAAAGGACATACGCCATGATATGAAAGAATAACAACTTACATATAACAGATACATCTTTTTTTCTCTGCTTTGTGAGAGACATTTCTGTGCTTTGCTCCAGCTCTGTGTGAGCTGCCCTGCCTGTCCAGGATCACAATCTTTTTGCATGGATGGCTGCAGCCATTCCAAGAAAAAAAACCCACAAAGATTCAAACAAGGGAGCCCACATAATCACAGATAAAAATTGTTCTTAGCTGTACATGCTGAGGTTAAAATAATGCTTAGCTAGTCCCAAGCTGAAAAAGCCCATGTAATGGTAATTTTATGCTGTTCATCCACTTTCCTGAGTAGGCTACATGTTTTCATGTCTTTTTAGCTGTTCCTATCTGCAAATGTCCAGAGTCAAAAATATTTGCAATGAGCTGGGCTTTGTAGCTAGGCTCATGTTTGTTTAGAGTCATGGAAATGAAGGTAATATGCTTCATTTTTTGCCATTTTACACCACATGCTCTGGGGTGGGGGGCAGGTGTGAGTGCTGCAGAAGGCCCCAGCCAGATCACAGGGAGGCTGTGAAGTCATCCATGCCAACAAAGGATGCATGGAAGTGACAGAAGCCAAGTAGTTGACCCACTGGCTTTTGATGAGAAGGGAGCACTGACTTGCTGTGAACGTGCAGGGTGAAGGGCTGTCCGGTTCCTGCTCTTGTGGGGACCAAACACCACCTGATAAGAGAGCTCTCCACCTGGACATGGTCATGGAGGATCAGTTATAGGGTTTTGACTTTCTCTGTGACCTCTTTTAATGTTCTCCACCTTTTGCTGTACCCTTTCCAGATAGGTAATGTAGTCCTCATCATCTTTGTCAGCTACTTCGGCAGCCGAGTTCACC
>NW_009705146.1:84012-84360 GCF_000703405.1 Apaloderma vittatum
GCTGCTGGCCCTGGGGGCCTTCCTGTTTACCCTGCCTCACTTCCTATCAGAGCCCTATGAGTACACCACGCTTAACGCCGGTAAGTGTCTCCGCCTTTATCGTCATGAGCTGTCCCAGCACAAATCCATCTCTAGTTGCTCTGGAGAGGCTGTAACCAGTGCATGCACAATTTAAATGCAGTGTTTGGAGGAAAAGACTTAAGAAAGAAATTTTCTATTTTAAGCTTGACTTGAGGATAGTTCTATAACCACTTCTGAATGTAATAATTACATGTGGGACTCCTCCTATATCTTCTGGGCATGTCGTTCCAGCTACGGTTTCAGGTGCCGAGTGCTGTAGTCCTGCTG
>NW_009705146.1:84422-89104 GCF_000703405.1 Apaloderma vittatum
AGGATGTCCTCTCCAGGCTGCCAAGATACCGATCCCTCCCATCAGTGCCCAGGGAGCTTGCTGTAGGGCTAAATCCCCTGAGAGGGTCATCATCCCACATGGACATGCCAACCCAGGAATATTTGTAAGGAGGCTCTGCATTAAATGAGAGACCATATCTTCTGTGTGGATACTATAAAATATACTTTAAAATGAATTGTTTAACTAGCTTAATATGTTATCTTAAAGAAGCTTCTCTGTGGCTATATCCACCCATCTCTCTGCAGATCTCTGTGCACACCATGTCGCTGCTTTCTGCACAGGTGGTGCGTGTCCCTCCAACCTGCTCCTGAGCATCCTGGAAATAGATTTGCTTTCTGTGACATTAGAAGAGCCCCAGCTGCAGCTCTAAAGATGTGTCTCTGCCTAGTGAAGACAGCATTATTCCTAATGATACGTTGTTTAGCTATCCAAAAAGCCAGCCAAAGAGAGAATGTGAAACCAACTGTGAGCGGAGCACACTGCTGATGGGGAACCATATTTGGTCAGAGGCCCTGGGGTGCAGGAGATGCCGGTTCTTCTCTGTGATTGTGGACAAATCACTTCACTTCTGGCTTTTTGTAGGTACTGGTACTGGCTCTACAGTACCTTGCTGCTGAGGCTTTTTTTTTTTAACTCTGAGCTGGATTCATAGCATGGTTTGGGTTGGAAGTGACTTTAAAGATCATCTAGTTCCAACCCCTTTGCCATGGGTAGGGACACCTCCCACTAGACTCACTAGCTGTTCAAAGCCACATCCAGCTTGGTCTTAACCACTTCCAGGGAGTGAGCTTCCAAGACCAGAACAGTCTGGATGGCCCTTATCTGCTCCTGAAGCTGATAGCTGTGGCACTGTAGGTCAGTGCCACTTGCTCTAGGGGCAAAGCAGTTCATTTGACTGATAAGAATGCTTAAAAGTGTGGTCTTGATGTGCATATGCCTTGTTGCATCAGCTAGGCTTTGACCTTCTTCTCCTTAATCCTGGATTTCGTGTGTGACACAGCATATTACTCTTGGTGGCCTCACTGCAGCAGCCGAGAGCTGCGGCTGCACAAGGGAGAAGAGCAAATGCTCCTCCTGCAGCCTGGCTTCCCTGTAGCCCTACTGAGAGATCAGGCTGAATGCAAATCCAACTGATGGTTCACCTATAGCCCAAAGCGTTTCGGAAAGGAACGTTATCTTTATTGGAGGCACAGAGGTATTACAGCATGAGGAGCAATGTTGTCTGCCTGCTTCTGAGCAGTATGTGGGTGATGGAGTAGTGTTCCTGTCCCCAAGGCATGTTCTGCTCTAGACATAAACTTTATGATCCATACTGAGGAATGTTACTGGTTTAACTGGGCAGACTTTGGGAAGAAGCTAGTGTGTACAACGACAGCTACAGTTTTGGTGCAGAATTCAATATGCAGAAGAGCCTGCATCACATGCCAAAAAGCTGGCTTTTGTCTTCCCTAAGTGACTTCAGCCCCTAAATCCTCCCTTGGGATGCCAATGAGCCTTAGCCTCCCTAGGCATTACCACTGCTGAAAACCCTAAGTCACCTTGGCTCTGTGCCTAGTTGCTCCCCTGACACCTCTGCCCCCAAGGGTGATGACAGCAGTCACAGCAGTGCCAGCCAGGGAAAGCTTCCATCTTAGGCAGAAGATGCTTTCTCCTGGAAAGGTTTTGAGACCCCTGCATTGCCTCCTAGCATGATTCTCTGGGCTCATGGAGCCTTGGCTGTGCCAGGGAGCTGATGGTGGCTTTAGGCAAGTTGCTCGCTTTAGTTGACTTTGCTGCAGCTCAACAGGACACAGAGCAAAGCACAGTGAGGACAGAGCTGCTGGAAGGTGCCTGACAATCCCCCCAAAGGGTTAGAGATACTCTGACTTAGCTCTCCTACATCAGCTCTGGGAAATCTGGCACCGCCATGGCTGACCTGCACGCCCAGATCCCATGAAACATTATTAAAAATGATGGCCCAGCATGGGGCTGAGAGTGTGCCAGCACTCACACAGAAATATGAAGACCATCGCTCTGCTGGCTTGAAGCTGCTTCCCCGCTGCACAGCCTTGAATGTTTCCATGTTTTTCAAGTTTGGAGAGTGGATCAGGCATCAGATGCCGAGCTTTCTGACAGCTTAAATTCATGCATCAGGCTACAGACTGGTCAGGGTTTGGTGCAGGGTCTACCCTTACTGTTATGGAAACAACTTTAAGGAGCAGATATCATCCCGCTCCCTTGCCCAGAGCTGTACGTATCTTGGTTCAGCATTTATAGACCATAAAGATATTACAAACCTGGTTGGAGTTTGCACAGTGGCTTTGAGCAGAGTGAAAACCTCCCAATGTCACAACAGTGTGAAGAAGTGAAGTCCTTGCTTTGGAAGGAAGTGACCTGCTCCTGAGTGATGAGGGCAACAGAGACTGAGGGGCAGGGTGTCTTGCTCAGGGCAGCCAGGTCAGCCCAGGAAGCATCATTCCCTGTTTCTGCCTGGGTACCACAGGGGAACAAAGACCATTGGCATCAAAAAGCCAGCCGTGAATCCATGAGGTTTGCCCTCCTTAAACTGAGAACAGCCTCACTGCCCAGCATGCAATCTGGCATGAGAGGCTTGTGTGGCTCTCACTTTTGCTGCAGTAAAATCTTTATTGGAAAAGGAGGCTCCTTCTGCCTGGCAGCATGGGCCCTTTAGACAACACAGCTTCAAATGGACCTAACATAAGGATTTTTGTGGTGACCTACTATTAGGAATGTGCTGTCACACTATGCCAGATAAACCCCCTAATCATAGAATCATAGAATGGCCTAGGCTGGAAGGGACCTTAGAGATCTAATCCAACCTCCCTGTCATGGGCAGGGACACCTCTCAACTAGATCAGGCCACACACGGGGACCAAATGGGGATCGAACCCACGACCTTGGTGTTATCAGTACCACGCTCTAACCAACTGAGCTAACGCCTGACAAATACTTGTTTCTTATTTGTGTCTGTTTGCTCAGAAGTGTAAAAAATCCACGGTTGTCACAGTAACAAGAAACATGTGATGGAAATGTTGAACCATTTATAAATAATACAAGGGGGAAAAAAAGAAAAAAAAAGAAAGAAAAAAGAAGAAAGGAAAAAAAAGAAAAAAACCAAACCATAGTGGCAAGAGGTAGCACCAGAAGACTAGGGATTACTCTATTTGCTCTGCAATGTCTTCATTTTGCATGAAAAACATTTTTTCCATCCATAAATATTTAGGCTTTTCCACTGGCTTTTACAGCATCTGTCTGAATTTTATCAGTTGGCTGGTCCAGCATTGCTGCAGCTTTGATGGAGACTTTTTTATCCTCCGGTAACGAACACAGATTGCTGGAGCTGGGTTGCAGGGCTGAGCCTTTCCAGGAGAAATTAATCTGCTTACATCTTCTCTGATTAGCCTGTCTTTAAAAGTTTGGTTGTTTGGTATGCTGATCTCAGTATAATACCCCAAAAGAAATGAAAGGTGATGAGAACAGCTAAATAAAATGAGCATTTCATCTGAAGTCCAACAGTGTGTGCAAATTTGGGAGATTGCTGGTATTCAGGAATTTAGTGTGGGAGGAGGCAGAGGACATGTGTAGCATTGTAGTGCTTATTCTTCTGCCTTTCAGGTAACAAAAGTCAGGCCCAGGCTGAACTCTGCTATGCAGAGAATAAGTTTGTGTGCCCGAACACCACCCAGGATCCCCAGAAGGAGGCCAGCACCGTATGGGCAATGATGGTCATTGCTCAGCTGCTGGCTGGAATCGGGACGGTTCCCATCCAGCCCTTTGGGATATCCTACGTAGATGACTTTGCAGAAGCAAACAATTCCCCACTGTACGTTGGTAAGTGGAACCATTTCTGTATTTAATTTTGTTTCCTCCAGACCTCAGAGGTGAGACGTAGAGGTGCTCATCCAGAGAGGAACCTGTGAACATGGGTTGAGCCGTCAATGGGACTCAGATGAGATGCTCCCCCATTAAAAGGCTGGGCTGTCTCACCCCTTTGATAGTCAGCTGTTCTCTGCAGGGTTGTATTTGTGGTGTGGGTGTCCTAACACCCACAAAGACAAAGAATCAGAGCAAGGACATGAGACAGATGAGCTGGGGCTTCTCCCTTCCATTTGGAGAACTTATGACTTCCATGGCAGGAAAGAGTAGTAAGGAAAGCTTCTCAGGAGCTGTCTCCTGCTCTTATTAAGCATCAGTTTATCATGGTTTATCCAGAGATATCACAGCCTGTAGGAGCCAATTAACACAGGTTGGGCATCAAGGGTTCGAAATCAACATTTCTGCTGTGGAATTGATCACTGCTTGGTGAGGGCTCCCAAGATCAGGAGTACTTCTTTATAGCAAAGAGATAGGAACTAGCTTCCGTATTAAACTACATTATTTTCCCCTATGAATGGCAAAACCCATCTAGTGCTGGCCTGCCTACGTGAGCTTTCAGCTCAGCCCATAAGTTATTTAAAAACCCAATTCCTTCTGGTGCTGAACAATGTCTTTAAAACAGCCAAAGGCATCAGAATGATTTAGAAGTCGGAAGCAGATGTTCCAAAATAAGGTAAGCAGTAAAGGAGAAGGAAAGTCTTTGCAAGTATAACTCCCAAGGGCAGACTCTAGACAAGCGCTGGAGTACTTGGCAGGGTCTCCAGACCCACCCAGGCATGCTTTGC
>NW_009705146.1:89121-97378 GCF_000703405.1 Apaloderma vittatum
GCACTACCTAAGAGCTCTACAGAAAGTAGTACTCGATCCTCTCAGCTCAGATACAATAGTCTGGGATGATGAAAAGAGGGACAGAGCACCCTCGTCTCTGCACTGTGGTGAGGGGTCACTGTTGCCCAAACCTCTGAGTGCCCTTTGGATTCCCAAACCTGCAGATCCTCAAGATGAAGAAAAATGAGACTAGCTTGTTCTTTATAATATAGGTGGTCACTTTAGAGCTGTGGGGGTGTCCCTGTCAGGGTGTATGGCTACTGTGAGTCTGGATTACCTCAATACAATGTAAATACCTTTGCTCTTTGAGTCGTGTTTCAGTTTAAGTCTCAGAATCTTCCTATGAAAGGCAACACTACTGTCTATGTATGAGGTTAAAATATTCCTTCTCTAAAGACTCTGCCATCCAATACTTAGGTTTATGTTGTAGAAAAAAAAAAAAAGCACTGCCCTGCCTAATCGGAAAAAAAAAAAAGCTTTTAAAATAGGTGCACAGCTGAAGCATAGCAGTGGGATCAGGTGTATTCATACTCAACATGCTCAAAGGCTTCAGACCAGCAAAATGCACAGAAGTGGTCAATGTAGTTCAAGCAAACTGTCTCCTTCTGAATATCTTAAGAATATTGTTCAAAGACTTTCTTTCAGGGAGGAAACTTGAATACTTTCATTCCAAAGAAGTCAAAGGGAAATATTTTGACCTTAAGGGTTAGGTCCAAGTTATCTATTTTTTGAACAGGATTGTTCAGCTGAACTGAGGGTGGCCCTTTTGCTCTCAACATCTTTCACCACCTCTGAAGTTTGCACCAAATGTTTTTGCTTGGATCTAAGCACTCAGATGGGTTTGTTTCCTTGGTCTCCTATGGGATTAAGGTCACCTGTGGGAGCACAGGATGTCACCATGCTGCTAGTCTCTCGGTTCCCCCCTTTGTCACAGTAAATAATGGATATTCACGGTGTAGCTGACAACTTTTAGCACACCAGCAAAGCCTTGACTGCAGCAGAGCAAGGGGGACTTTTTCTGCAGGCAGCTGCCTGCCCTCCTCCTAATCCTGTTGGATAAACACCACATTCAGTATCTGGGCAATGGGGATCTTCTCATCATCTGCTGCTTGACAAAAGATGGTTTCTCTCATGTTGTAACATCATTCCTGTCTCATGTGGGAAGCCAAAAGTCTATCTACACTGGAGCTACTGTTCCCTGCTCACACTGGCTCTCTTTGCTCCTTTTTTTCCAGCCATCCTCTTTGCCATTGCTGTATTTGGCCCTGCTTTTGGATACTTGCTGGGATCCGTGGTGCTGCGGCTTTTCGTGGATATTGGAAGAGTTGACATTGGTGAGTATTCCTCAAGTAGCAATGATCCTTCTAAAAGCCTTCTGAGAGTCAGAAGGTCACTCTGAGATGACTGGTGGCAGAAGCTATCAGAAGCCACCAGTCCCGTGACCCACAAAACCCATTTCCCTGGAAAGACATGACCTAGAGTAGCATGCTCAGCACAGTTCTCTACTCCAGCTCCTCATCCATAAGGCTACAGATGAAGCCACCACTGAGGCAGAGCCCTGCGGCAGGGACATTTCAATGTCCTACTTATGATGCCATATGGTGGTCTTCGCTGGAGTCTGCCAACTGCCACCACACTGAGGAAGTATAACACTACCCCAGCACAGTGGTGGAGAGGAAGCAGGGACATGTGCAGCATCTGCACCCTTCACCAGCATCTGCAGAGACAGAGAGACCAAGCCAACACTACCGCAGGGCTTATTTAGCTTTATCTGCAGTGCATACTTATTATTTCTGGTAACTTAATCACTAAAGAATTCTCCCCAGCTCCATCATTAATGTGGCTTTTCCTGTGTTTCCTTAGAGAGATCAGAGCTCGCCTGACGTTTTTGTCCGGTGCCTGATAAGAATAATAAACGAACCTGGGGCAGGAAATGGCAAAATGCCTTGGCTCGCTCCCCATGGCGGCAGACAGATTTAGCAGCTTCTGCCCAGTCGCTCCATGATGATGTCTGAGCTCCAGAGTGGAGTGGTCCTGTTTGGGGAAGTGGGGCAATTGTTTCGGTGGGGTGTGGGCTCCTCTCCTGCCGCACCCTGGCACAGGCTGCTGGTTCCTTTCCCAGCCACAACATCCCGGCAATGGGGACACGTGGTCCCTATGCCAAGCCAAGCAATCTGTCAGCCTCCCGTGAGCATCGCGTTGCCCAGCCAAAGGATGTCTGTGCTGGAGACAGAGCGGCTCTCACCTTCTCCTCCTTTTTCCGGAGAAGGCGCCCTGAGTTTCATCCACTCGGAAACCAGGCTCATTAACAGCGCTCTTCTGCCGGCACGGGTCCTTCTCATGGTCTCTGCAAGCAGAGGGTGACCAAGCCTGGAACAATGGGAGACCCATTTTTTCCAGGAAAGTGGCTGTGCCTTTCCTGGTCCCTGCCTCAGCTCAGCATACCTGGCAGGCGGCGTGGTCCAAACCCACTGCACACCCCAGGCAGAGAAGGATGGAATCGGGCCTCTGTAATCATCTCCTTGCTGGCTGGCTCAGTGGGGAAGAGCTGAACCTGTGCCATCAGCATACTTTGATGCTGACTAAATCCATCCTACAGTCATCTGGGAGGCTCAGCACAGTTTGGATGGGAAGCGGCAGTGTAGGATCCTGGCCAGGGGAAAGGAGGTCAAACA
The DNA here is from genome assembly GCF_000703405.1 of Apaloderma vittatum. Lineage (NCBI taxonomy): Eukaryota > Metazoa > Chordata > Aves > Trogoniformes > Trogonidae > Apaloderma > Apaloderma vittatum. The sequence goes on from NW_009705146.1 coordinate 91,797, forward strand.
CAAGCAGGGCTGGTCTTGCTACCAGCGCTGGTGGTAGCTCCCACCTTTATCTATTTGCTCTTCCATGCCGGTGAAGAGATCCTTGGACTGTGCCCATATGGACCCTTTGTGCTACACTTGCCCATATTTGCGTGGACATTTGCCCCTTTCACCTTTAGTTGTGCAGGAGCTGACCTCTAATGATGGGTTCTTGTGTTTTGCAGCTACCGTGGCCCTGACACCAAGGGACCAGCAGTGGATTGGAGCCTGGTGGCTGGGACTGCTGATCTCCTCGGCTTGCTTGGTGCTCACATCCATTCCTTATTTCTTTTTCCCTCGGTACCTGCTGAAAGGAGAGGTGAGACCTCAGCTCTGAAGGGCCAGAGTATCTTAGTGTTAAGGCTGCATTTGGGGAAAGAATACCTTTCCCCAGACAAGATGGAGAGAGAGGAAGGGAGCCCAGCACCACTTCTCAGATGTGGGTGCAACTTCTCACAAGTGAAAAGTCTTCCAAACAAGTTCTCTGTGTCTAACACATGAAGGACCAGAGCCTTCACTTTCTCACCACTGGCTGGAAAGCCAGAACCACCACACCTGAGCAGACCAAAACCAGACCTCATGCCCTTCCTGGTAGCTGCATTAGCAGCATCTATTGGGAAGATTTGGGGTAGGTCTGTGTACTCCCTGGGGCCAGCCGATGACTGAGTGGCTGCTTGGGGTTCCTGCATATATTTTTCCTTGGTCAGGGTCTGTCTGTGGGTACTAAACCCTCCAGGGGTGTCTAACCTTGTTCTAATGGTGATGGCTGTATCTTAACTCCCCACTGCAACACCCTCTGCAAGGTGACACTTCCCTGATGCCAGCAGCAGCAGTGAGGTCCTCTGCCTGGAGCAGAGCATCCTCAAGTATGGCAAACACGAGAGCAGCACTGGGATAAAGCTAGAGTTTGATAAATGAGCTTTTCCTTTGGGAAATAATTGCAGAAAAGAGACAAGATGCCCATTAAGACAGATTTTAAAATAAGCAAAATTATAAAAGCATTTCATTTCAGTGTTTTCAAAGCCAAGCTCCACTGGTTTAGTTTCAAAAATAGTTTTGTTTTGAAATTGTTTAATCATTTGTTCTTTAAAAGTCAAAATCAAATGTAAAGTATTTCGTGATCATAGCTAGAGGACTTGCCAGACTTGAGCTGACTTGTCTCTCACTTTCATTTTCATACTTTTTGCAGAATTGAAAAAGAAGTATCTTGTCAGGGTTCAAAAGAGGAAAGACTGCCATGCTCTTAAAACCTCTCCAAGCAGGACAAGCTTCTGTCTTGCAGCTCTGGTCAAGAGCTGCACTGATTTTTGAGATAATAATTCACCCCTTTGCTATAACAAATAGAAGAACTGTCAGGCTTGGCTGTGGGTCAAAGAGAGGCCCTGCTTCTCCCAGACTGTGCCAGCCACACATGGGTGCTCCCTTCTCACTGAAGGCTTCTCTCCTTTTCCTCCCCAGGACTCAAATGCAGAGGCTGGCATGCTCAGGAAGATGGAGAAGGGAGTGGCTGAAGAAACCTCCCTGCTGGAGTTTGTAAAAAGTAAAGGGCTGGTAGTTAAAGGCAAGGGTGAGGGGGTGCTGGGCCATGCTGGATAGGTGGAGACCACCACGATGGTGTTTCAAGCTGAAGGGGCTTGTTGGGAGCCTTTGAGTCTGTCCGCTGCATTGCATGGAGCTGCCAAGACCAGCTCAAGCACCTCAAGGGCTGCAGCACGCCCTTCCTTAAGGACGATAGGAAGATGGACATGGCCTCCCTCTTGCTGTAAGACAGCAGTGCTGAGGTATGTGGAGCCTGAATCACCTCTGAAAATTGATTTGAGTATCTTAAATGGAACAAGCACACTGGAAAATGCTAGCTGGGTGATTCAAACCTCCGGCTCCAGGAGAGGGCATGGGGCTGCCAGCGCCACCAGCTGCCACTTTGAGGAGGCCACTGCACTGCAGCTTACATTGGTTTGTTCATGTGTAGCTGAAACCAGCTTGAGTAGAGATGTCACTGATGAGGGAGACCAGTTTAAAGACTTTTGTTAACTCCATGGTGTCTTCTTTCCAGCTAAAACCCCTCCCTTCTTCCCTCTCTTCATCACAGTCATAGCCTGGAGCTGTCAGCTCCCACTTCTATATCTCACTGGGCTTTGATGAATGATGCCAGGTCTGTACAGCACTCTCTGTCAGAAGGGGAAAGCTAATTAGAGACCAGATAAACAGAGCTGCTTCTGAGAAACCTGAAGTCAGTTTGCCTCTGCTGCGAGGCTGTCCTGGCTGGGCAGGGGCACATGATGTCCCACCAGGAAAATACATTATGTTCAACAGCTGCAGGAGCCAGACCCTGGCCGTGCACAGCTGGTGGGGTTCTGCCAAATCCCCTGCAGCTTTGTGTGTTTACACTGCCCAGAGGTATGGGCCTGCTCCAGAAAAACAAATGTACTGTGGCTGCTAAGTGCTCTAGGGGCATGTGAGTTTGGCAAGTGTGGGAGGGAGGTTAGTGGGCAGAGCTGGCCCTCCACCTCTCTTCTCAGGGTACTTTGGCCATGATCCTGCCAGCTGCTGAGCCAAATTAAGGTGTCTCCCCTTCTATTTTCCCGTGGCCTTAGAAATCCCCTGTATTAACTCACTAGGAACAGTCTGAGGGTGGAGATTTTTTTCATAGTATGAATTGCTGACATAAAGATCACATGGCTAAAATACATTTTTCCTGACATTTCCCTGCAGGATTCCCAAAGATCTTCCTCAGGCTGCTCCTCAATCCCCTCTTCATCCTCCTAGTGCTGGCTCAATGCAGTTTCTCTTCAGTCATCGCGGGTCTGGCCACCTTCCTCAACAAGTTCCTGGAGAAGCAGTATGGTGCCTCTTCCTCATATGCCAACTTTCTCATAGGTGAGAACAGCTAAATGAAAAATATCCATCAGCTGGGAGCCACCTACCCATATTCCCCAGGCTTTTTCAATCCTGCAGAAGTAATCTGAAACTCATTTTCAGAAGAGAGCTACAGACCACCTTGAGATGGTTCATGACTTTCTTGACCTGAGATGCCTGCAGAAGGCCAGGCTGTCTTGCAGCCTCTCAAAGCTGTCTATGTTTGTTTGCTTGCTCTTGTGGGCCAGAAAGCACTCTGATTGAAACCATGTGGCCCTGCCACATGTGTGAAGCAGGTCTGGATAACTTTGATGCTTAATGGGGCAAGAGCAAGTAGTTATGCACCAAGCTTGATCTTGCACCTCTAAGCCAGACTCCTTAGGCTGAGGTTTCTTATAGGTACCAACTGCTTTGGGTTTTTGTCTGGTTTTGGTAATAGTGGGGTCTGCCAATGACCACAACATACACAAAGCCATTACTTCCACCCCCTGCCAGCAGAGAGGTGCCTGGCAATCAGGATCCCCATCTAATGCCTTCATTCCACTGCAGGAGCTGTGAACCTGCCAGCAGCAGCACTCGGAATGCTCTTAGGAGGAATCGTCATGAAACGCTTTGCCTTCTCCCTCCGGGCCATCCCCCGCTTTTCTGTGGTGGTGCTCGTTTTCTCCATCCTCATCTGCCTGCCCATTTTCTTCATGGGCTGCTCCACAGGACGCATTGACAGGATCTACCCCCCAAGGTAACACAGGTGCTTGGGTTTTTTCCAGCTTCTTGTTCCTCTAGCTTTTGACCTGATTATCCATGGGGTGGAATCTGTGCAGGTGGAGAGGAGGAGGCAGTAGACAGCACCATGCTACTGCTTGCTCCTTTATCCCACTGCCGGGAGGAGATCTAAGTGCTGTACAATCAAAAAGCTTGGGAAGTCATTTATTCCTGATTTTTCTGTACCAAACAAGCAGGGTGAATTTTTCACTCTGGATTTCTAGAAGGAAATCAATAGTATTAATGCCTGTGTCCATATCAACCCCATGCATGGACATTTACTCCCCTTGTTCCAGCTGGACATCACCTTTCTCCTCACCTATGTGGAAAACTTTGGTTCTTACCATATCTTTTTAAAGATAAGATTGATATTTAGACTCCACCTCAAACTTGCTATCAAGTACATCATGCTCATTTCCCTAAACACTGCCAGGCAAGGGGCTTTCTATACAGATGTTTCCCTTCACCAGCAATGAGCCTCCTTTCCCAGGGGTACAGTGGCGGGGTGAGGGATGGAGCAATCCATGCACTTCTACCACTTAAAAGCCACCACCAAGGTGAAGGACAGCAACAGTGTTCTGCTAATCCCTGTGTGGGCAACGTGTTTATATTTTGCTCTGAGTTCTGTATGGCATGCATCAAGTCCACCGAGGCACTAGCATCTCAAGCTTCGAATGTGAGGAGATCCCTTAGCTCACGATTGGGTGCAGGTGCTGAATTTTGAAACACATGTTGGCCTCACAGAGTTCATCTCTTGCTGCCAGTGTTAGGTTGACTGCCATATATTATTTTGGAAACCTACCTCCATGCAATGGCAGCAGTGAATAAATGCCTCTTGCCCAGATCCCCAGGTAGCTGTGGGCTATGTGGCTGGGTGAGCATGAGCTCTGCCCCAGACCACCATGCCCAAGCGCAGGTCCCTGGTGCCATCTTCCCACAGGAGATAGACTGTGCCGCTCCAGAAAATGAAATCCCTAAGGTAGTAATGCAAGATGGGACAGATAATTCAGTTTGTACTCTTGACTTTCACACTGTCATCAGGTTTGTTTGGAAATGAGCCCAATTCCAGTTTTTGTCTGAATGATGTTTCCAGCTGGGGCTGTTTGCACATCTGGATGGAGCCCAGATATATTTCTCCAGGCATTTGGCTGATTAGTTTTCAGCAGGGAGAAAAAGAAAAAAAAAAAAAAAAAGTGTGTGAGTACTTGTTTGCAGACATAACATAATTACTGCTAAGTTCACTATACACTTGCAGAGGTACCTTCAGGGGATCAGTGACTGGCACAAGGCCAGCCTGCTGCTGGCAGTGTCCCAGTGCAAACAAGAATGGTGAAACTGGCTAACTAGTAAGAGGGATTTTTCTTCCTCCTGTCCTATTTCTTACTTTTAAAAAAAAATTTTCTCCTCCTTTTTGGCAGTACATTGAGTTCCCAGCAGCAGGTTAAGACACCGAGTGGGTGCCACTGCTCTGAGCACATCTTTCACCCAGTATGCGGAGAAAACAATGTGGAGTACCTCTCCCCTTGCTTTGCTGGCTGCACGAACAGCACCATTAATTCTTCTACTCCCAAACAAGTGGTGAGTAAAACGGGTGGTCTGCAAAGCAGAGGGTACCTTGCTTGCTGGTGACAGTGGAGGCTGCAGCAATACTGTAGGAACTTGACAAATGCAACAGCCTTTTTGATGTGGTGAGAGGGGAGGTCTGCCAGAGATGCTGAAGTCCAAGGGCTGTAACATCCTTGGAGTCTGCTTGGAGAAATGGGGATGGCAGCACATCCCATTGCAGGATGCCATGGTTATCCCTTAAAATTGGAGCCAACATTCTCATCAGTCTTCTGTGAAGAGATGTGGTCTGGTGTTTTGCTAAAAACCCTGCTCTTGGCTTTGGGAGTTTTATGTTTGTTTTTTTCAAACATTTCCAACAGATCTACAAGAACTGTTCCCTG
>NW_009705146.1:97411-97713 GCF_000703405.1 Apaloderma vittatum
CTGTCCGCTCAGCTGCTCCCACATGCTCCTTCCTGCCATATTCCTCATCTCCTTCGCTGCCCTGGTAGCCTGCCTGTCCCACAACCCCCTCTACATGATGGTTTTACGGTGAGCAACGGGCAGCTGGGGAAGTGTGATGTGATGGGTTCCCTGTGCTGGGACCAACGGGCCTCTTAAACGTGGAACCAGGCCAAGATGTTTGGCCAAATACAGAGCTGCTGCAGCAGCGCTGACCTCCCATTGGCTTCTCTCCTGCAGGGTGGTGAACCAGGACGAAAAGTCCTTTGCCATCGGAGTCCAAT
>NW_009705146.1:97745-98976 GCF_000703405.1 Apaloderma vittatum
GAAGGCAGCAGGGTGCTCAGAGGCTTGCCTGAGCCCCAGGAGGTGTTGAACCTCCTTGGGGACAGAAGGCAAAGCAAGCAGGCAGGGCAGGGCGGGCAGCCTGACTCCATCCTCTCTTCTCCAAAGCCTGGCTGCCGGCTCCGGCCATGTTTGGTGCCCTCATTGACTCCTCCTGCATCTACTGGCAGAAGCAGTGCTCCCAGCGTCGATTCTGCATCTACTACAACAACGACTTTCTCCGCAACAGGTACCCCTGTTGTGTGTCCCCAGGATCCCCCTGGCAGGGATGACTATGGGGACGGTCCCCAGCTCAGCCTGGTGCTGGCTGGAGGGGCCACCTCCAGACATGGCATCTCTGGGGCTGCAGGTGGGCTACAAGGTGGTGGGCACCATCCTCCTCGCCCTCATCAGCTGGAAGGTGAAGAGGAGCAAGGAGTACAACGTGCAGGAGAAGGCAGCGGGGCTGGGGTAGCCAACTCAAAGACTGACTCATGCTCCCCATTACCCACTGCCAGTACTCGATCTTTTCTGGGTTTGTTTTCTCCTAAGGGAGCGTCTTCACCTTAGCAGCTCTGAGCTCCTCTCCTGCAGCCCATGGCACTGCCATGCTCCTGGCAAAGGATGCTCCATGTCAGCCTCATCCTGGGACCGACTCCTCCCAGGCTCTCCAGCCACACCTTGCTCATCACTTTGGGGAGGGGTCAGTCCCCCAGTCCTCCAACATCTGGAGCAGGAGGTAGACAGGGGCTGGAGCACAGCTCCATTGCATATACCCAGAGAAGTGCCTGCTGTGGGCCATGGTCCAGCTCTCCAGCATGACATTTCCAGCCGGGTAATGCCCTCCTGACTGGGACAGGAGCAGAGGAGAAGCCTGCCAATCCTGTGGGCTGCCCCATGTGTCCCCCTGCCCACACCCCTCGCAGAGATCAGCATGGACACTGCATGTGTTGTGAAAAGTTATCACTTGGGGTTTATTGTAGAGCATTTTGGGAGTTTGTTGCTCTTTTATATATTTTTTTTTTAAAAAAATAAAGGTCACTTTTCCAACTGTGGTGCTTTGCTGGTCTCCCCCCACCCCAAAAGCCATCCCCATCGGCAAGGCAGGGGGGTGGGGATGCCTGCAGGGCACATCCTGGCAGATGCTGAGTGCATCTCTTCCTGGCACAGGTAGAGAAACACTGACAGGTGGGGCATGCGCTCCTTCTGCAGCTCCACCAGTGCCGAGGGGCTG
>NW_009705146.1:99000-101633 GCF_000703405.1 Apaloderma vittatum
CGGGCGCCCCGGGCCCACCCCCTGCCGCCCTGCAGCCCCATGAAACCCTCCAGCAGCCCCAAGCCCACAGCACAATGTCTGTGTCCACGCACCCTGCCTACAGCCCCATGCCAAAATGTGCCTGCACGATTCAGCACAGCAGGCAGGGTGCTACAGGCATGGGACTGTGGGCAGGGGGTTGCAGGCAGGGCACGGTGATGCAAGCAGAGGACTGCAGGCAGTGTGCAGGGGTCTGTGGGCAGGGTTCTTCAGGCAGCGTGCAGGTACTGCAGGTAGAGTGGCTTGCAGGGCTTGGGCATGGAGCTCTGGGCAGGATGCACAGCTGAGGGCCAGGGCTGTGGGCTGCAGGCAGGGTGTGTTGGCCTGGCATTGCAGGCCTGTAGTGCAGGGGGCTGCAGGCAGAGTTTTGCAGGCAGGGTGCAGGGCACTGCACGTATGAGGCTGCAGGCAGGGTCCAGAGGGAGGTCAGCAGGGCACTGTTTGTGACAGACATGGGGCTTTTTGCCAGTAGGCTGCAGGCAGTGGGCAGCAAGCTTCAGGCACGGTGTTGGAGGCAGAGGTGCAGGCACAGCGCAGGTGGTTGCTGACAAGGGCGTGGCCATAGGGCTGGCAGCAGGGTCAATGGGGCTGCAGGCAGAAGGGCTGCAGGCAGGGTACGGTAGGCGTTGGGATGCAGGCAGAAGACTGCAGGCAGCACGCAGGGGGTTCTGGAAGCAAGGGGCTGTAGGCAGCGCACAGGGGACTGCAGTTTTGGGGCTGTGAACCCTAGACAGGCTGCAGGCAGCTGAGGGCATGGGCAACAGGCAGGGTGTGTGGGCTACAGGTAGGCTCTGTGGGCAGAGGTCTGCAGGCAGACAGCAGAGGGCTTCAGGCATGCGCCTATAGGCACAGAGCTCTAGGCAGGGTACAGGAGGCTGCAGGCAGGGACCTGCAGATACGGGGCTGTGGGCTGGAGACAGGATTCAGAGGGCTGCCCAAAGCATATAGGCAGAGGTCTGCAGGCATAGTGCAGAAGGGTGCAGGCATGGAGTGTGGGCAGAAGGCTGTAGAGAGTGTAGAGGTGCTGCAGGCAGGAGTGGGCTTCGGGCATGAGGATACATGCAGGTGACTGCAGGCAGCACACAGGGTACTCAGGTGGAAGCTGCAGGCAGGGTTGTGCAGGATGTATCCCTGCCTGTGCCATCTCTGAAGTGAGCACAGCAGCTCCAAGGCCTCCCTGATCTGTGCTGGTGGAGCTTCTCCTGCCCCACAGCGCCATCCAGGACTTCTCTGGCAGGATGAAGACAGTTGGCCAAAGTGGGAAGAGCACTCACTGATGATCACAGCCTGCAGTCAGCTGTAGAGGGCGACAGGGGAGCACCACTTGACCGGTATAACAAGAATTGCCTCATGAGCTTATCCGGCCCTGTTCAGAGGAAACACCATCCACCTTCCCAAGTTAATGCTGCTAAAAGAGCTTGACTTAAGTGACTAGGTCTGAGAGGGTCACATCTATTCCATGGCTCCCGTAGGAGGGGTGGCTGCGGAAGCACATTTGCCACCCGTAGAGGACCATGGCAGATGCTGCCTGGTTGGGATCAGTAACACTGAATGCTGAGGATCATCACATGCACAGGTCAGGAAGAGACTGAAGGGTCAGGGCTGAGCTAGATGGGGCTCCTGGGCCCATTGGCAAGGAGTACGGGCCAGTCAGGGCCACCACACCTTCCTCCTCCCTTACACTGTGGCTGTATGCCCTCCTGTACAGCATCACAGACTAAAAGAGAGATTACCTGGATGAGATGGGAGGGACAGCAGGGGAGCAGAAGAGCTTTCTTGTGTAAATGTATTCAGTCACTGCTGTCCTTAGCCCATCACTATAAAGTGCAAGGCATGACTTTCCTTTTCACTGTGCTCTTGGCCAACAGACCTGCCTGCATCCACACTCATGGAGGAAGGAAAGGAAAGGAAGGAAGAGGACAGGAAGGGAGCTGCCTTGGATTTGCTCTGGATCTGCAAGACTTTATGAAAGTGAAGTCTGTCCATGTGTTTCCTATTCCTCTTTCCCCTTCCACTTGGCAGGTTTCCCCTTAAGACCCACACTGACCTTCCTTAACTTTGCTTTCTCCACCTTCACCCAGTCAGGGGTAACATCAAGCTGAACAAGCCCTGAAGGTGCCAGCCAGCAAAAGCATACAAAGCAGCCCAGACGGAGCCACACAGAAGCCCTTGGCCCCAAAGGTGTCAGGAAGGCTGGGACTGGCCAATGGCTCCATGCACAGGTCACAGTTGCAATACCTGGTTTTGGGAGCCTTGGAAACCACCACCACTGGGATGCCAGTGTTTAGGCATCATGCTATTTTTGCTTTTCTTTGCCTTTCAGCAATCTCTCCTTCACTTTCATGTAGTTTCTGCTATCCTGGCTATCACTGTACTTGTCAATCTCCTCTAGAAGCATCCTTGTTTTGCAGGGGAACAATCTGCAAGCAAAACACAACCCACAGAGAAAAAGAGCTTTAAAGTACAGTGAAAGCCCTGCAGATGTGTAAACGCAGCAGGGTCACTTACTCTGGGTCAGGCAGCTGGAGCAGAAGGGATTTTATCAACATCACGCTGCCTCGCCAAAGCCATCTAAACACATCGGCTGCCAGGCT
>NW_009705146.1:101644-106197 GCF_000703405.1 Apaloderma vittatum
GGAGAGGTAGTTTGCTTGGCCAGCACAAAGCCACAGGCTGGGAGCAAGTTTACATACAAAAGCCAAAAAACAAAGCCCAAAGTTGACTGGATGGACAAAAAAAACCCCAAACCAAATCAATAACATCCAGTTTCCAGTTCTGCCCTTTTCCCTCAGACTCTAGGGAAAAGCAGCCCCAAATATTTTAACAGACCACTCAGAGTGTGGCCCAAAAAACACATGCAGATCTGCAACTGCCCAACGCATGCTCCAGCCCAAGCAGCCCTGGGTGCAGGCCCAGCTCAGCCACGCTGCCGTCCAGCCCCCCGAGCCCCGCTGCAGTGCTCAGGCAGAGAAAGCTGAGGAACCTCTATCCAGCTGTAAAGCTGCAGAGTGCTGTAACCAACTCCACCACAGAGCAAGGCAAGCGCTCTGTGACTTAAACCACAACAGTCAAGCACAGGGCATTGCAGCTGGCTTCAGCTTTCCTGTGCATATGAGCAAGTTGACTTCTTTGTTAATTTTTTTGGATGATGGTTTGGGTATGTTTTTGCTGTGTGATCACCAAGTCTCTAACATTCAGACTAAGAATTAAACACACACTCCCAGAAAATCCCACCCCAAAAGAGCTCTGTGTGGAGAAGGCACTGTTTTTGACAAGACAGAGTGGGAGGGTTGTTCTCCAGCATCGTGCTGAGCAGAAGCAAAGACCTAGTCCATGAAGAGTTGACACCACTGAGAAGGCGACAGGTGCCAATATAGAAAGACTAAAGACAGACTTGAGAGCAAACATTTAAGCAAAAAAGAAATTTATTTAAGGACTACTTTTAATATGAATAACTTAAAACCAGCCATGGTCTCATGCTATCTTCTGCCCTTACTCCGGCAAAGGCTGGTGTTCGGCGTATGCTTTCCAAGGAGACAGGTCTTTGCAAGCAGAGTAACCATGCAAAGAAACAGCAATATTCTCACTTCAGCACTACAGATTGAAAGCAGGCATCCTAGGAAGGATGTCCAGCTAAAGGAGTTCAAAGCTTAACAAACATGTTCCAACAATACTCTGACTGCAGGAAATATAAGAATTGTAACATACTTCACATACATAAACCTTCCCACCTGCAAGGATAGTGGAAAAGCCACTCAGTTCACAAGATTAGAAATGCAAGACCCAGCTTTATTACAAGTACAGGCCTTTGCTGAAAACTGTTCTTGCTCTTCACAACACTTCTAACAGTTGGCAATGATACAGGGAGAAAGAGGATGCCTCAGACAGAAAAAGCTAGATCAGTTGAGTGATGACAGAAGCCCCAAAACAGAGAGGAGAGAAGCCTGCAAAAGACAAGAGTCAGTCACTCCCTTCTACCCTTAAACAAAAAAGGAAGCAACAAAGGAAAGATTTCAATGCCATAGGACCTAGTAATATGCAGTGTAGAGAGAAACCATCCCCATCAGAGCACAAAGCTCTATGAAGCTGCTGGGCAGGGCAGCTGTGTCTTCAGGCTGTTCAGGAATGGGAAGCTGAACACCTGGCACTGCACCAGGGTCTTGTCTCCTACTTGACCTGCTGGAAGATCTCGCTTTAGATAACGGATTCTCCTGGCTAGAGCATGGGATGGAGGAGAGCAAATGTCCCTTGAACAGTTCAGAAGCATGGGGTATCGGAGTCCTGCAACACTCCGAGCAGCCTCCTGAGCCACTGAGATAACTACAGTGACAGGCATTCTTTGAATCCTCCCTGAAAGATTTAACAGTTGAGATCACACACAGAGCAGCAACTTTGGCTTTAAATGCCATAGACAAATGAGAACAAACTTGGAAAAATCTCACATTTCCTTTCCCTCTTCCTTCAGCACTTTCATCAGCTGAAGGAACCACACTAACATGCTAACAGCTACTCAACTTTCTCTCTCCCTTTGCCACAAAGAAAGATCTTACTGCAGTCACTGGAGCAGGAGGCAGGCAGGGGACTGCACAGCAAATGTCTGTCCTGCCAGATCTCTCATGTAACGTAGGTATGAATCAAAAAATGTGCCTGCTTCAGAGTTTCAAGCTAACACTCCCATATAACTCTGCTACTTAGTGTCCATACATGTCTGTGGGAGAAGAGCCTGAAGTATGGGAAGGAAAGGCAAAGAGAAACAAGCTTTCAGGACATAACTCTCAGTTAAAGAGAAACTCTCAAGAACAGCCCAACAATGGAAATCACCCAAAGACACATCACAGCTGGACACATGGAGTGACAGTGACAATGGCAGAGCAGCCAGCCTGCTTTTGGCATTTAACCACTCCAGTCCCACAGAAACGGGCCTGCACCAGTTTGGAAGAATGGGAAGGTAGGAAACACAGAGAAAAATAGCTTTTTATACTCTTCTTAATGACTGCCCAACTGAGAGAGTCCTTGTGCTTTGCCAGGGCACAGTGCTCCCAAGCAGTGAGAGCGTGGGGAAAGAAGTCCAAATCAGGAGATGATTAATAGCTCCAGGAGGCAACAAGATTGCAACGCTAAACCAAGACAGAAGACAACACACAGATTCCAATATCTAAAATTCACCTGGCAGTACATTCCTTCCTAACCTGCTTGGCAACTACCAAATGAAAAGCCTAAAGATTAAGGAAATGGAAGCCCAGAAGGGCCAGCACCAGAGGAAGACAAAAGAAGAGGGGAGAGGAAATCACACCAGCAATTGAGTCATGTTGCTCCCAAGCCCATGAGCAGCAGAGGAAGATACCACATTGCTGACTTCCACCTTAAGTTTCTACTTTCTACAGCAACGTGAGATCTGAGTGCTTCAGACCATCTTCTCCCTTTCAGTCCCTGCGTGTCCTGCCCTCTCCAAGTCTCTTCCTCCAGCCTTGCCCTTCTCTGTTCAGGCGATCTTGGCCAGCCATTTCCTGAGGCCCTCAAAGTCAGCATCTCCTTCTTCTCCCTTGCTGCCCCGAGCACTGCACTCCACAAATTCCACCTTCATGGGTAGCTGAGAGAAGTCGAAGTCCTTGCCCTTCTTCCCCAGCTGGGCAGGGCCCCCAGTGGCTGAGCTATCCAGGCTGGTGGGGGCTGCAGAGCGGGTCACTCGTAAGGTATTGCTGCAGATAGACAAGGGAAAAGGTCAGGAAGCATGAAACAGACCACTACCTACACCGCATTTGTGGAGGTGTTTTGGACCAGCTCCATGAGCAGAATGCCAGCTACACCAAGGATAGAAGGTCACATGGCTCTGCCTTGCAAGGCACAGGCAGTGGCAGGCACTTTGGCCACTTCTCCTAAATACCCACTGGAAGGCCCAACTGCAGAGAGGCTAAAGAAAAGAAGACGAGACCACTCAAAGGCAGGGTGCTTAAACAGGCTTTGTGTAATAAACAGGAAAAGACAGGCAATGATGTCCTCATCTGAATTTCTCTACTCTTCATTAGCCCTATGGAAAGCACCAATCACCATGATTTAGCCCACAGTGTTCTGGATCTGCACTAGTTTAAGATGTCAAGTGGGAAGAAATAGACACCTGCGATACCGGGGATCCTGCAAGGGCTCACCCCACTGCCACTCGAGTGTGCCAAATACCTCTGGGGACTGAGAAGGTAGGGGTCAAGTCTCCCCACTGCTCCTGTGAGCAATGCCTGCCCATGGACCAGGCTGCAACGTCACTACTGCTCCTGCCCTTCAGCGGATGCCCTTCAACATCCTGCCACGTGATGAGGAAGGATGGACCTCCTAGTCCACACTCAGCAGGAGATGGAACAGCCTAGCAGACACAGAGGCACTGCAGTTCGATGGCCTCTGAGGTTGCAAAAAGCAAGGCTAGGGAAGTCAAGGGGCTGCACCAGACACAGCTGCAAACAGCAATCTCTCCTCAGGCCTTCACCTTCCTAGAGAAGGCTCACAGGTGGAGTGCTGCACCCTTTTCAGAGTCAAAGCAGTGTGGCAGTGCCTGCTCTCAGTCAAGCCCAGCTACTCCCTATTCACAGAATGGACCTAAATTAATGGGACACAGGGAAAGAAAGACACTGCCCAGGGGTGTGGATTCAAGAGTAAGAAAGCAGACACTTCTTGGGTTCTCCACACAATAACATCCAAGCGGAGCAGAGCAGGGAGGAGAATGGCAGAAATCTGCCAGCCTACAGGAATAATATCACCCAAAGGGGCACACAGAACCCACCTAGAAATTCAACTTCTACACACGGGTAACCGGCAAATGCTCAACATTTGAACCAAGGAACGCTTATTTCCTGGAGAGCTTGAAATCATGGTAATTCCTCCCTTAAAAATAGGAAGGACGGGTATTCAGCCTAGAAGAGGCACCAGCACCAATAACCAAGCTGCCATCTACTGGCCAAAAAGATTATAGGATCACAGAACCATTTAGGGTGGAAACGACCCTCAAGATCATGCAGTCCAACCATAAAAGCAACGTTGCAAAGTCCTCCACTTGGCAACAAGAATGGCCATATGCCACAAACATGCATTTGAGCTACACTCTTCCTCTTGCAGGCAAGACTGTCTTGCCATTAACTGCAAACCAGCAAATAGGACCCAAAGGCAACAGAAAGGTAAAACGCTCATCTCTGAGTGTGTGTAG
>NW_009705146.1:106228-111248 GCF_000703405.1 Apaloderma vittatum
CTCGACAAGATGCTGGTCGAGAGGTCCACCACAGCACAAGAGCTATACAAGTCTCTCATAGAGCGAATTTAACCCAACTACAGTTATGGGACTCACAGGCAGAATCTTCACATGCAGAGATTAAATATAGCTTTAAAAAACCATCTCCTACTTGCCACCTCCCCAGACAGACTTGCCAGCTGCTGACACTGCAGCTCATTCAGCTTACAACGCAGCACAGTATACAAGCTACTTCCACTTCCTCTTACAACTTTCAATTAGCAACACATCATTTATGTTCCCTGTTTAATGTCCCTCCTAGCAGGGATAGAGACCCACCACAGGGTCCCAAACAGGCTCCCTGCAATGTCTGTCAGCCAACCAGGAAAACCAGATGCTCTCAGCTGTGCCAGTACAACTGAGCAGAGCTAACTGAAATCTTCACACCACTCGCAGGAAGTCTGGCATTCAGAAGCCAACCCTGCCTGCACCTCAGAGAGGGGAGCACCCTGGGCCATGGGAGGTATTACTTAGTATAGGGAGGGCAGCTTTCAGGAAATGACTGGAATGTTGCTTCTCGAACCCACAGCTTCTAGGAGGCAATACACTGTCTATGCCTACTGCTTTTTTATGTGCAATCTTCCCTCATCCCCACTACACATACACAGACAAAGCAAGATTGCTCTTTTTCTACAGTGAACATGGACGTGGCTCAAGAGAGCTCGTTGAGCACTGAGGTAAGAGACAAAAAGGAAAGGAGAGAAGGTCATAGGGTTAAAGATACAACTTCATACTTACAGCTCTTTCTCCAGCTGCTGTTGAATAAGTTTTGCCGATTTTGCCATTGTGACATCTAGAGAGAGAAAAGGAAAGGAAAACAGCTCATTTGTCAGAATTCAGAGCCTCAATCCTCCTAATAAAGATACAGAAAGACCTGCTTATCCTGTGCAGTCATATGAGTTACCAGGACAAAGATGGCTGTGTCTGCACTAGAAAAAGGGATGCTGGGGCTTTGTGTTTGCAGGCATGAATGCGAGCATCTCACAAGTGCAACGTAATGTAAGGAATTAATTTCTTCTTGCTGGGCAGTAAATTGCTTCAAACACAGGACAAAGTTTGATGTCCCATCTACAAGGCCCAGCACTCTCATTTGTCTCGGTATTAAAGAGCTCAATTCAGTATTTTTTAACCAATGGCATGTGGAGCCATGAAGGCCTCACACAGCTCTTGAATAAGTGCAGGAAATAACTCAGAAAAACAAATCTGATACTGCTCAAAAGCTTCAGATTGTCATACAGGGATCCACACCTTCACTGTAAAAGTTGTAGGGATTTGAAAATCTAGTCCTTTCCAGTAAGTGGATGTTCCTACTAGTCCAATCAAGAGAAAACATATAATCTTGGTAGCCAAACAGCTGATTTTAATATTGAAGTTATGAAGTGTGTACACACAGTTCGTTACACTCAGATTGATCCTATCTACTGCTGTCTGCAGATTCAGGAAGACAGTACAAGCAGAAAGCCGTCTGCCTTACTTAAGTCCATCTAAAAAGCTGTAGCTCTCCCAACTGGTCCTTCTCTGCAAAGCTATTATACATACCCAATCTCAGAATTCTTCCAGCGGCTGCTAGAAATGTTCATGCTGAGTAGTCCAAGTTTTAATCCAAGTTCTAACCTTCATTTTGCTGAAATCTCAACTCCAAAGAAATACAGCATCTATGGCACAAAGGCCTACCACTCACGGGCTGAATCTATGCCTTGCCTGCAAGGTGGCACACAATACCTTGCTTATTGCAAGCGATCAGCAGTGCAGGTGCATTTTTCAGCACAGTATTATCGACCAGGACCTGGTACAGGAACTCTGCCACATCCTTCACCTCCCTCTGGAAGGCCACACTGTCCACCACAAACACGATGGCTCTGGAGGAAAGAGGAAAGAACATGTACTGGGCCTGAAGCTCTGCAACCATTTTCACCTTCAAGTATTCCAGCCTGGGCTAACATATTTGTTTGCACAACTGATCTCATCCAGCGCAAGAGTAGGTTAGCATGTGCTGGCTGAAATGTACCCTACATCCAGCCCCAGCAGGAAATCTTTCTCTTCCAGCACTGTGGATATACCTGCTGCAGTTGCTTTGCCTCCTGATGCACTGCAAGCACAGGTTAAGTGGGAAAGCAGAACAGTAACCAAGCCCTGCAACCCCATGGCAGAGCTCTGATTCTCAGGGCACCACAAAACAGAGTGAATCCAGTCAGGCTCAGAGAATCCCCAGCACCATCATTTGGCTCATTCAAAATCGCCTGTCCCCTCCTCCTCTGCCAATCTCCCCCTAGTTACCTGGCTGCGGCCTTGAACCTCTCCAAGAACTGAAGCCGCAAACTCTCATGGCCTGGAAGGTCGATTAACGTCACATTAGCGCTCTGGGAACAGAAGTGAGAAGGTATCAGCAACACCTACTCTAGGGATACCTGTGATCACGGACCAGGGAAAACCAGTCTGACAGTGGATTCCAGTCAGCCTGGTGCTGAGGCAGCAGTGGACAAGTGAATCCCCACACCAGAGAGAAGCACCTAACCCTCCCCAGCGTGCAGTCTCTCCATCAGCCCAAACAGGACCAAAAGGCAAAAGAAATGCTGCAGAACAACATTCATGGCCAGGACTCAGTAAGGAGCAAATCACCCACCAGAGCTGAGAGGACAGAGCAGACCACACAGAAAAGAGAATGTTCAACCCATTTCTCATCCACAGCACCCCTCTGACAACTAGCACATGCACAGTACAAGTGACACGGCTTCACCGGTCAGCTCTCAGTACACCAGCAGGTTTACACTGTCCCTGAGAGCAAGCACATCTCTGCACAGCAAAACCACAAACTCCTGTCCTCCAAGTCCCTGATACAGAATACTAATCTCATAGTCTCTGAATCAAGATATCTTCACACACAGAATCTACCCAGCTGCAAGTCTACTTAGATACATGGGAATAACACAATGCCCTTGCAAGAGACTTTTTTACTGAACGCCACAAATGTTTCCCTTTTCACGGGTTGCCAGCCAGAGAAGGCAGCAACACTGAAGAGAACAAAAGCCTCTAACATGCTCCTTATCAAGATGTGCCCAAGTAAGGGCACTTCACTGTTCTCAAGGTAATGCTCATTGTTCTCGAGAGGAGAGAGGACACTACGCAAGAGCCTATTCTACTCACAACTCTTGGATTCTACAATTGTAGAATTGTCTTCTACAATTTAAAAAAAAAGTCCACATTGTAACATCCCAGCACCTTTTCCCCTACAAATATCTCCTTGTCTCATCAATCTTAGAAACACAAATATAAAAAAAATAATAAATCCCTGCATGCCCGTTTACAAAGTTTCTAACCTCTAATCATCACCTCTATTCCTGAAGATTGCCATAGAGAAACCATAAAAACCTTCACTACTTTTACAATTCACCAGCACGTAAACTGCTGCCAGCTTGCTCCTTTCATTGCCACATGTGCACTCAGCAAAAGAACAAAACTCTCGTGAAACTAAAGATCACAACTGAAAACAACCAGGTCTGAGGCAGTCCAGGACCTGAAAGTAACCAATGCCCTTTTAAAGGCAATATGAAGTTCACCTGGAGACTCTTTTTAAGCCTGCTAAAGCTTTTAAATGCAGGTTTTCCTGGGAGACACTGAAATTACTGGCAAGCAAATAAATCAAACATAACAGAAGAATGTTCACTCAAAAATCTCCCTCCTGCTCCAAACTACATCAGGGTACCTACAACACGTGTTACTCCTCTTGCAAAAGCAGTTGCTTTTGCTCTTCTACAGAAAAAAAATACCACATGCTACTCATCTTTCAAAACATGGTGTATACAGATAGAGTTTTCCATCAAAAACATTTCATAATTTGACAAGTAAACAAAAAAAGACCTGCAGAGATGAGGTGTCCCCAGTATTTCCCAACTTTGTTAGTGTGCATTGCCTAGAAAAATTCTATCCTACACTCAGACAAAACTGGGGACAGATTTCAAACTGGGAAGACCGAGTAGCCCAAAAAACATCAAGCCCCATCTAGTACAAGGAGCAAGACACCCAGCTAGCAACCATACACAGGTTACAACCGAAAACTTGCTCGCTCACCTTGTCACTGCTGGCTCTGTAAACTGCAGAGCTGTCAGTTATCGAAGTCTGGGTATCGCGGTATTTGCCTGTCAGCAGCTATGGAAAAAAAGTCATTTTCAGGAAAATGAGGCTAGAGGAACACTGGCATCATGTTTCATCCACTCAGAAACTGAAATGATCTGTGTGGGGTCACTGACTTCAGATTTCTGATTTCAACTTACATACAGGAAACAATTTCAGGTTCTTCTCCCAAAATACTGAAAAAAAGAACTAGGTATATACTAATCTTCACACTGCCAGAATAAGAGGGAAGAGAGCATTGGCTCAAATCATAGAATGTTAGGAGTTGGAAGGGACCTCTAGAGATCATCTAGTCCAACTCCCCTAGGGCAGCCACACAGGAAAGCATCCAGGCAGTTTTGAAAGCCTCCAAAGAAGGAGACTTCACAAACCCTCTGGGCAGCCTGTGCCAGTGCTGTCACTCTCACAATAAAGAAGTTTCTCCTCATTTTGAGGTGGAACTTCCTATGTTCTAGATTATACCCATTAGTCCTTGTCTTATTACTGGGCACCAACAAAAAGAGACTGGCATCTTCCTCTTGACACCCACCCCTCAGATATTTATACACATTGATAAGGTCCCCTCTCAGCCGTCTCTTTTCAAGGCTAAACAACC
Organism: Apaloderma vittatum; assembly: GCF_000703405.1. Classification (NCBI taxonomy): domain Eukaryota; kingdom Metazoa; phylum Chordata; class Aves; order Trogoniformes; family Trogonidae; genus Apaloderma; species Apaloderma vittatum. The sequence goes on from NW_009705146.1 coordinate 110,994, forward strand.
CCAGTTCTCTCAGTCTCTCTTCACAAAAGAGATGTTCAAGTCCCTTAATCATCCTCATAGCTCTCCACTGGACTCTCCTCAGTAGGTCTCTGCCTCTCTTGAATTGGGGATCCCAAAAGTGGACACAGTATTCCAGGTGTGGTCTCAGCAGGGCAGAGCTGAGGGGGAGAAGAACCTCCCTAGACCCGCTGGACACACTTTTCTCAATGCACTCCAGGATCCTATTGACCCTCTTGGCCACAAGGGCACGTTGCT
>NW_009705147.1:0-8010 GCF_000703405.1 Apaloderma vittatum
CTACGCGCACTGCACCCGCCGCACCGCCCGCACCTGCCGAGGCGACCTGGCCTACCACTCCGCCGTGCATGGCATAGACGATCTCATGGTGCAACACAACTGCTCCAAGGATGGCCCCACATCCCAGCCCCGCCTCCGGACATTGCCCCCCGGGGACAGCCAGGAGCGCTCCGACAGCCCCGAAATCTGCCACTACGAGAAGAGCTTTCACAAAAACTCGGCCGCCCCCAACTATACCCATTGCGGGCTCTTCGGGGACCCCCACCTCAGGACTTTCACAGACACTTTCCAAACCTGCAAGGTGCAAGGGGCTTGGCCGCTCATAGACAATAACTACCTGAATGTCCAGGTCACCAACACACCGGTGCTGCCGGGCTCTGCCGCCACTGCCACCAGCAAGGTGAGCCTCGGGCACGTCCCTCTGAGCAGAGGTGGGCAAGGGCAGAGGTGCTTCCAAACAGCCTTTCTTCCCACTGTCTCGCTTCTCCACCTCCTTGGGGAGGGCAAGACTGGGTGGGAGCTCCTCTGAATTTGAGCATTTATTGCACCATAGAATGGTTTGGGTTGGAGGGGACCTTAATAATCTAGTTCCAACCCCCCTGCCATGGACAGGGACACCTCCCACTAGACCAGGTTGCTCAGAGTCCTGCCCAGACTTCCAGGGATGGACCAGCCACAGCTTCTCTGGGCAACCTGTTCCAATGCCTCACTATCCTCACAGAAAATTTGTCCCTCGATACCAGCTCCCTGTCTCTCTTTTGTCCCCATGCTCACTTAAGTGGCCTGTGGTTTCTTCCTGAGCACATCTAGCCCCACCAGGGGTTAGCAGGCTGAGATACTGCAGCTCAGAAGGCCATCATGGCCAAGGTACGGGATTGCAACTTAAGTGGGCTCCCACCTGGAGGACTCCAGGTTTCTGTGAACAGCCAGACCAGGAATGAAGGTGGCATCTTTTGGGGTATACCCAAGGTCCAAGTGAATCCAGGACTGTCCTTCAGGGAGGCTCAAGGTTGCAGGAAAAAGCCCAGAGGGAGCTGAGCTCCTCACACTGCCTTCCCCTCAGCCCAGGCTCATAATTGTCTCTGCGGTTTGCAGCCAAGTCAAGGCGTTTTGTGGGGCACAGTCTGTTCTGGAGGTGCTTTGACAGTCTAAATAAACATCCTGAAGGAACAAGGCAAACACTGAGAAAACCCAAGTGAAAATGTACTGTTCTGATAGAGCAGGAATTGTGTGGCATGTCCTCAGCTTCAGGAGAGACCCAGAGCGGATGAGCTGTTACGTTGCTCCATGGGGCACAAGCTCTAAAGCTAACAGGCCGCTTTTTGTGCCAAAAAAAGGGAGGCCCAGAAGGAGGCATCCTCTTGCTTTTGGAAGATGTCCTGTCCCGCCATGTCTGGGAGTTCAGCTTGTCCCTGTGCGTGGGGAGAGAAGGACAGGTACGACAGGGACAGCTTCTCAGCTCTGGATGTGACCTTTTAGCCTGAGCCGGCGTTTTGGGTTTGACCTGTCCCTAATAAACCTCCTTAATGATGTTCTCAACTCCTTACCTACCAAAAGACATCAACACCTGCTGAAGCTTGCAGGGAAAGTCTGGCTTGAGGAGGGTGGTCTTTAAGGACCCCAGGGGCCTGCAATTTCTAAGCTGGATCCCAGGATCACCATTTTAGTTGAGCCCTTTCGCTCGTTATCTGCCTCACGGGCTTGTGGTGAGGAGGGATAAGTCACAAGATCTGCAGCGTGAGCTGTGGGAAGCATTCCTGGGTCACTGCTAGAGCACCACGTGCTGTTGGAAAAGATGGGAGCCTCTCAGTCCACAGCGCTCTTTGTGTTTCGGCGTGATGTTCTCTGGCCCTACCCTTCCTCCTCCAGCCAGAGGCAGGACTTGACCCAGAGGAGGGAGCAGAAGGTCCATGTGAGGGGTGGTGCAGCCTGAAACCCAGGCCGTGGTGGTGCCTCATGACAGGGCTGAGGAGGGGGTAGCAGGGCTGCCAGGGGGCTGGGAGCATCTGGGCACTCAACAGAGGAGTGGGTGGGAGGGACAGACGTTGCCAGGGCTCTGGACAGTTCTCAGCTCCTCACCAGCACCACTGGGAGCAGAGCTGCTGGACGCCACTACCATGCTCAGCCCAGTCCTTGGGGAGCCTCAGTTTTTCCCTTCATTCCCTTGGGTGTATCTTCCCTGTAGCTGCTGGAGCCATCTCCCACTCTAGGCAGGTCTCAGTCTGCCCCTGCATAGGGCCACATGGTGGAAGGTCCCCCTTACCTCTCCTGCAGGAGGTGCAAGAGGAAGGGCAGGTCTGCAAGATGTGAAAGAGGAGGTGTGGTTTGCATGAGAAGAAGAGTAAATTACTATTCCTCCCCTGCAAGCTCTACTCTTCCTCCTCCTCATCAAGCCTCCTCTCCCAAAGCAAAGTCAACAAAGGAAGAGCAGGTGCTGAGGTCCTTCCTCCAGCAAAGGACCCAAATTTGAGCCCAGCCAAGGGTGGGGAGCTGTGTTGGGCTCAGTCTATGCCCATATCACCCTTAGAAGGACCTACCCACTCAGACATGCTGAACACTTTGTCTGTGTGGTTGATGCACAGCATGTTCTGGGGCCCAGAAGGGACTCTTGGTCTGTGAGCGGCCAGGGAAAGGACGAGGTCCAGCCCTTGGGATGTAAATGCCATGGGAGCCAGAGATGAAGCTCCACCGCCTCTAAGAGAGTCTAGGCTCATCCCTCTCTGCCATCTGCCAAGCCCTGGAGGTAAGACAGTGCTGCAGGTGTGGGCATGCCACCACAGGCCTGTGCGTAGTGATACTCCACCCAGCTCCAGCTACAAGGGAGCTTCTGTGTTGGGCTTGGAGATAACAGCACAGATCCAGGTGGTAGGTTCAGTCGTGCCTCTGGGTCTTGACTCCCTCCACAGTGTCCTCATCTCTGAGCTGAGGCAGGATGGCCATATCTGGGTGCCTAAAAGTTGGGGCAGCTTGTTAGGATGAAGCACCTGCCCACGAGCTGAAGGCCATGCTCCCAGCTGGGCTGAGCTCCTCCACCTCCCGTGCCTCTCCTGCTGATGGCCCTATGCTCTCGGGTGGTCATTGCTGGTTGTAACCCTGTTCCTTTCTTTCCTTCCTCACAGCTCACCATCATCTTCAAGAGCTTCCAGGAGTGCGTGGACCAGAAAGTGTACCAGGCAGAGATGGACGAGCTCCCCGCTGCCTTTGCCGACGGCTCCAAAAACGGTGGGGACAAGCACGGAGCCAACAGCCTGAAGATCACTGAGAAGGTGTCAGGCCAACACATCGAGATCCAGGCAAAGTACATTGGGACCACCATCGTGGTGAGGCAGGTGGGCCGGTACCTCACCTTCGCCGTGCGCATGCCAGAGGAGGTGGTCAACGCTGTGGAGGACCGGGACAGTCAGGGCCTCTACCTGTGCCTCCGCGGTTGTCCGCTCAACCAACAGATTGACTTCCAGACCGTCCGCTCGGCTCAGGCCACAGAGGGTCGTGCTCGGAGGAAGGGGCCCAGCCTGCTGGCCCCCCCCGAGGCCTTCACGTACGAAACGGCCACGGCCAAGTGCAGGGAAAAGCTCCCCGTGGAGGACCTCTACTTCCAGTCCTGCGTCTTTGACCTCCTCACCACAGGGGACGTCAACTTCATGCTGGCTGCTTACTACGCCTTTGAGGATGTGAAGATGCTTCACTCCAACAAAGACAAGCTGCACCTCTACGAAAGGACACGGGACCTGGCCCCGGGCAACACGGCTCCCTCGGGAACCTCCCCTGCCCTCTGGGTGGTACTGCTGAGTTTGAGTCAGTGCTGGTTGTACTTGTTGTAGAGGTTTGCTCCTTCCTACCGTGGAGAGCAGGGAAAGGGGAGCAGGAGAGAACCAGGGATGAGGTGGCAGTGCTGGACAACGGGACGTTGGATATCAGAATCATGTGGGTTGTCCTCAACCTCAGCCCCTCTCTTCAGCACCAGGTCCTCCACCTTGCCAGCTCTTGCCTGGGAGGAACATGCTGCCAGCGGGACCAGCCAGGAGTTTTGCTGGACTGTACCTTGTCTGGACCTTCATCACCTCGCCCCTTTGCTCCTCCTCCTGCTGCCAAGGAGCTCCCACCTCCTTGTAGTGCTCCCCCAGGTCCTGAAAATGCACTTGGCGACTGCAACATTGGTGTGCATGATCGTGGCTTTGTCTTTGCGGAGCAGAGCCGGCAAGGAGGGTGCAGAGCAGCGAGATGGAGCCAAGCCTGGCCAGCACAGTGGGGCTGGGCTTTCTGCTCGCCGGGGCCAGGCTCCACTTTTCGGGCACGTCCCGCTCTGCCCGCAGCCCCGTTGTTACAGAACGTGGTGCAAGGGGCTGAAGTGGGGGGGAACCGGAGCCAGGCATCTTCTGGGTGGAAGGAGGACACGTTCCTCAAGCCTCAGCTTGCATCTGCTGTAGTTCAAAGGACATCCGTTTTAGCCATTTCCTTTGGTTGATTCACTCAGTTTTATTCCTGTCTCCCTTGTCTCTGCCCGGACCCACCGAGGACTCTTGATGGCAGTGGGAGAAACCTGGCCAGTATTCAAGTGGTTTCTGCAACTTCTGCCCAGCGTTGGATGAGTTCCTTGCACCATTTTGCTCTCTGGTCCCTGGAGGGGAGAGGCTGCTCAGTGAAAGACCCGATCCACAAATTCCTCCAGCCCTGCACCCACTTGCCTGCCCACGACTCGGCCAGGCCCTGGGATGGAGCAGGAGCATCACGCTCTGTTTGTTTGCTGCTAGGTCTCTGCTCCGCTCCTCATCCTGGGGCCACGACTTGCAACCCCATTGCAGACCAGTTGCACCTTAAGCCCTTCCAGGCTTGAATCAGAAATGGGGCAATGTTAGAAATCCAGCCAGGAGATGGGGTGCAGCAGAGGATGCCCCCAGCTGCCTCCAAATGTCTGTTCCTTGCCTCAAAACCATCAATAATCTCCTTCCCCCACCACGTAGTGCTGCCCATCTCCTCCTCTCTCTGTTCCTCTGTGGTTCACCTCATTGCTCACTGAAAAAAAGAAACAGCAAGACCACCTTTGGTCTGCGTCTTGGAGACCTGATTGGTTTCCCGTCCTTTCCTCAAGGGGAAGTTCTGAGAAACAAGCCCCCAAAACACGTGTCACTTGTGGGGGTCACCTCCTGCTCTCAGGGGAGGTCTCTGGGCGTGACAAGGCAAGCTAGCACCAAAAGAGGTGGGAACAGGCTACATTTGGCAGTCTGAACTGGTGCCAAGAGGCAGCCTGGTGTAAATACTCCACATGACTATTCATTGTGTCCTAACAGCTCTAGAGCTCCATTTGTAAAGCAGCAGAGAAATGCAAAATTGTGTCGATGGATGTAATTTATATTGTCTCTTTAATATATAGAGCCCTGGCATTGATCTTGTGTGACTGTACAGATGAAGAGATGTAATTGGTTTTTAAATGTTTAAGGAAAAAAAAAGAAAAAGAAACAAAAAGATGTGTTTACTACTTTGCTCCTTGCTTTGTTTGCTGGTGCCCCAGGAATTCTGTTTAGGGAGATTTTTGAAATAAGTATATCACAGTTTGGGGGCGCCGAGGAGAGCAACCACTGGACCGTGGCGCAGGACAGTTCGTTTCCCAATGCACTAATTGCTCAGCCAGGCTGATCTGGACTTTTTGTTTCCTGAGTTCCACAAAGAGCCAAGTTTTTGTCTTCCTTAGGAATTCAAACCTCAAGTTTTGAAAGCCAAAATTTGTTACTGGGTGAGATGAAACACCTGTTTCTTGCTGTGTTACCCCATAGGTAAGAGCAGCTGTGCAAAGCATCCCTCTGAAGACACGGTGCTTCTTGAAGGCAGTCTTAGCTGGCCAAGCCACAGCGTGCCAACAGGTCAATATTTCCCTTAATACAGGGCTTTGAGCAACTTTTGGTCTAGTGGAAGGAGTCCCTGCCCATGGCAAAGAGCTTGGAACTAGGTGATCCTTAATGTCCCTATCAACCCAGGCCAATCTATGATTCTGTGGACCTGTTGGAACAGGTCCAGAAAAGGGCCAGAAAAATGATCGGAGAACTAGAGCAACTCTCCTGTGAAGAAAGGCAGAGAGTGTTGGGGTTGTTCAGCCTGGAGAAGAGAAGGCTCCTGGGAGACCTTATGGCCTACAGGAAAGACGGGGACAATCTTTTTAGCAGGGCCTGTTGCAATAGGATGAGGGGCAATGGTTTTAAACTAAAAGAGAGTACATTTAGACTAGGTACAAGCAAGAAATTTTTCACAGTGAGGGTGGTGAAACCCTGGCACAGGTTGCCCACAGATGTGGATGCCCCATCCCTGGAGGCGTTCCAGTTCAGGTTGGATGGGGCTCTGAGCAACCTGAGCTAGCAGAAACATCCCTTCTCACTGCAGGAGGGTCGCACTAGGTAACCTCTGAAAGTCCCTTCCAACCCAAAACATTCTGTGATTCTTTCATTCTGTGATTAAGACCTCCCTTACCTAGAAAGCCATCGTGCAACAGCACCTCGCGCTGTGGTTCAGGGGTCGTTTCCAGCCCAGGAAGGTGCATTTGATGATGGCGTGGCTCAGTCCCACTGTCCACCTGAGCACTCCAGTGGCAGCCGGCTGTCCTACGGTGGTTGGGGTATCCCTATTTTAGAAGCAAACAGTGAAGCACTTTATTTTGGTTGTGTTTGACCCAGTTCTGGTTAAAGGTGAAGTGTGGCCAAGAAAGACCCGATAGTTGGAAACAAAAAAAATACGTAGGAGAGGGGGAAGAGGCGTTACAAGAAGGCCTCTCCCACCTCCTCCCTGCGTTGAGACCCATCGGAGTGTCACCGCGTGTATATACTGTAAATTATTTATTGAGAGAAACGCAAGTAAAGTTTGAGGTTTTTTGACAATAAATGAGTGGGTCTCGTTTTGTTCCCGGTGTGCTGGATGATGCAGGACACGAGCGCTGCCCCATTTCTGCATTTGCTAACCCTGGGACCCTTTGAGAGCTTATTTCTGCCCTAAATTCTCCCGAGAATTTCACTCTGGAGTTTTATTTATCCACGGCCAAATGAGAAAAATAAGAAGGGGGGTGTGGGGGAGGAGAAAATATGGATAATAAACTATTGGAGCGGAGTCTCTCTGGGAAATACGTGCAGGAACAGAGTCCAAGCAGGGACCATCGCCCTTCCCCTTCCGTGGTCACCGCTCTTTGCCCCTTTTGAGTCTGTTACTGCCCTCTAATGAGGGAAACCAAAACTGCAATTTTTTTTTGGTTAATTATGATTTCTTTGAAAAGCTGAAAGACTTCTTGCAGCAGCAGCTGCAGCCAGGGAGATGCTGAGGCTGGGTGGGACAACAGCACCAACTGAAAACATAGATTGTTTGGGAAAAAATCCACACAAAGACATCCAGCACCAGAGATCTGAGACCCCACCTTCCCTCCCGCAGGGTCCTGAAGAGCCGCCAGCTTTCAGGAGCCAAACCCACTCCCTTTGCCACCGCTTGCACCAGCTCACAAGAGCTTGGTTTTAGCTGAATCTGCAAAGTCAGATAAAAACTTCCCAGAGCCCAGGGGACTGGGGGTCTCCTTCACTCACTGCCCTGTCAGGATGTCACCAACGGTCCCCTGCTCACCAGCACTGGGCAGCAAGAGCGCACCTGCATCTCCTGGTGGGACCAAGTGCTGATGTAAGGGGATGGTGACCCCCGAGTGACCAGGACACCCCATCCCTGTTAATCACAAGTGGCACTAAAGCTTCCCCAGGAGGTGAGTGGGGAAGGCACAGGCCATGCCGAGACAGCGGGACACAGGGGCAGCGGTGGCAGCAATGACATTACAGCATCTCTGAGAGGTTCAGATTGTCCTTCAGGTCATGCTCCACAGGTAGAGAGGGTGCAGCCCCCGAGAGCTCCAGGGTCCCATCTCCTTCTACCCCTTCTGCCTGAAGCACATCATCCTGTAGCAGGTGGCTGCTCAGGTGCCACAGCCTGGTGGCTCAGGGACGGTTTCAAGACTCACTTCAGCTGTGCCTGCCCATCCCTTGGGCTCGGGCC
>NW_009705147.1:8022-8274 GCF_000703405.1 Apaloderma vittatum
GCTTTCCCTCTCACCACTTGGGTTCTTCTGCCCCCCCGGCCACTCGTCCCATCTGCTGTCTGGGAGTAACCACAACTGCAGAATATTGTTCACACACAAAAAAATGGCTTTTTACTGGGAAATGGCTGCCCTCTAGAGGGTCTGCTCTGGCACGTCCTAAAGTGAAGAGGGGGCTTCTCAGCCTCCTTGTCCCCTCACTGGGGTGGGCTGAGGCAGGGCCAGGGGTCCCGGTCGCCGTGGCTGCACAACAGC
>NW_009705147.1:8299-8780 GCF_000703405.1 Apaloderma vittatum
ATGGGGGCCCTCACGGAGCTCACCCAGCGGCGGCGACCACGGCTCCATCCAGTGGACACAGCCCTGGTGGCACCCTGGGGTGGTCGCAGCACTGTTTGGGCTGTGTCCTTGTGGAGGAAATGTTCTCATGGGACCGACTGGACCTGCATGACAGGGAGATGTGGGAAGCTGCATCGCTCCAAGGGGTCATTTCACCCCGACCTTTGATGAGCCCTCAGAATTTACCTGCTTGCAGCACGGTGCTGACACCGATGTCCCCCCAGCATCGGGCTGCCCATATCCTTACCTGCCCCACTGCTCCAGTTCCTCAGGCCCCTCCTTCCCCAGCTCTCCCGTGGGTACCCTTGGATAAAAGATGAGTCAGTGCCGAGTTAAAAACATCACCTGCCTCACGCAGATTCATCCCTCTATGCTCCAGGCAGGGACACCCGGACCAGCTGCCCCCAGTCCCTATCCTCTCGCTCCAGCCAAGCCCCGTCTC
>NW_009705147.1:8835-30409 GCF_000703405.1 Apaloderma vittatum
CATGTAACTCAGCTGTGAAATTTCACTCTTGGCTGAAACTTGGCTCAGCAGCAGAGAGGTTGGGAACGGCCGGACCCAGCAGCTACAGGTGTGAAAAGCCCTTTTTTACAATGAGCTCTTGTAACTTGGGGGAAACGGCTTCAATCCCTGCACCGTGCCTTGCCGTGTGGGCTCGGTGTGAACGGGTGTTGGGTTAACACCAAGCGCAAGCAGCACGCAGGATGCCATCATATCCCACCCAGGGAGAGGGGAGAGGCATGTCCTGCCCGGGAGAGGCTGGCAACGGAGCAGGGAACTCCACCAATGGAACAGGAGCAGCACTTCTCCTAGAAAAAGGGGAATTCTCCCTGGAAAGGGTCAAAAAAACCCAAATCCAGAAGAGATGGAGGTTGGATAAACACATCAACATTGGTACTACCCCAGTGAAATCCTGGTGGAAACGGGTGAGGAAATGCACGGACGGCTTCTCCTCCTGATCGGGTGGAAATTCCCATCTGAAGGGGCTTCCAAGTCTCTCTATCACCGCAGACTGTGAAAATATGTAAAACAGCCAAGAAGAACATGCTTATTCCTGCACAGTGAAAACCCCCATCGCGCCATGCCCGTGGCTGGCAGGAAAGGGCCCTGTGATCCCCTAACAGCCCCAGTTCACTCCCACCCAGCGCTCCCATCGGTCCTGCTGCCGTACCGAGGGGCTGCAGGTCGTCTCCCCAGAGACACCACGCTGGCACGGTTCTGAAAATCTCAGTAACACTTTTTAATATACAAGAATCAAAAGTACAGCAGTTTTACAATGTAGGAAAATTTAATACATACTATATAAACAACATATTTACATCAGAAATCACTAGGACAGTGGCATTTTTTTCACAAATATAAATTAATATTAATTACTGTTTTTAGTCAACAGGTTTAAAAGTCCATGTTTTTACAGTAAGTCCTTCTCTCCCCAGAGGGGAGGCGGAGGTTGGGAGGAAACGGGTGAAAGCAGAATAGTATTTTTGTGTTGATCACTTGAACTGTTCACATAATGACTTCAGAGCGCTGTTAAGTATCTATTTCGTTTGGGCACCACATGGCCTGTCCCCACAGCAGGTTTCAGTCTGCAGGACTTCTCTCATGTGAATTCCCAACTTTACACCATTTCCAAAGTGGTCAGGTTGAAAAACCTTTTTTTTTTTAAAAAAAAAAAACAAAACAAACTAAAACCCTAGCAAGTTGCTACTTTTTTCTTCCTACAAAGAGGGTGGAGAGAATCCCACAGCTGGTTTGGAAGGAAGCGCTGCACCAGATGTTGAGACAAACACCACGATGAAATTTATGGCTGTGGACCTATCCCCTCCAATCCCACTGACATCCAAGTGACTGCATCTGGTTATGGTCCCTGTGTTGAGGGGACATAAAATACACGTGTGTGTGTGTGCGCTCAGGAAGGATTTTCTCCCAAATCTAGTTCTCTGGCTTCATTAAAGCCAAACCCAGTGAAGACCCACCCACCACGAGTGAAGAAAACTCTGTGACTTCAGCATCGGGCTAATGTGACAGTGAGGACAGCTCTTCAGTGGAGTCACACAAGAAGGAAACCCAAACCAACCTGGTACCTGGAACCCAGGATGAGCAGAAACCTCCACATCTGGACACAGAAAATTCCTTTTGCTAGGGTTCAAAATTTTCCTGCACCAACCGTAACACTGGTCTAGCCAGCAATGCCTTTTGCTACAGGTGTATGGCACGAACTTTCCATCACGACAGCACTGCTTGGTGAACAAAAAGAGCAATTCTCTTTGCCCTGACGAGGTTTCTTCCATTTTCACATTAAAAGCTAATACCTCTGAAAAGAAAGGACCTCTTTGTTCCATACCACAGCAAACGTGCCCACAATCACAGCTTAGTGAGAACCGTCACGGAAATGTGCTATCTCAACACCTCCAGGGGGGACTGTGGAAGACTTGCCTTCACCTCCTCCTGCACAGGTAAACACAAGTGTAACACTTTCTCGGGGCAGCAGGGTGCCCCTAAGGAAGCAAAACTGCCCTGCATTTGGTTGAAACCTTGCAAAACAAAAACAAAAAGGGGAGCAAAACATTTCCCGCGTGTCCCATTAAAGCAGCGGGCTCGGAAAGGAGCGAGCAAGGGCAGGTTTCGAGGGACGCGCCGCGTGGAGCGGGGACGTGGGGGCGTTAGTGTCGGTCTGTGTGCGCCTGCCGAGGCGCCGGCTGGAGTCAGGAAGCCAGCCCTGAACAGCCACCTCTCCTCAGTCTTCTTCTGGGGAAAGGACATCACAGCTTATTAGGGTCAGATACTGGCATCTTAATAGGAGGCTCAGGTTGTGTCCTTCACCAAAAAGAGGAGCCTGGAACAGCCTGGTCTGTAGCACTGAGCTCTGGGAGATGACGCGTCCCTGGACACCACGCTCCAGACAGCTCGGCTGTTGGGAGAGCTTCGTGGTCTCCAGGGATGTGACTCTATGAACAAAGACCTAGGACCTGAAAAATAATCACCCAAGCTACTTCTGGCCAGCAATCTGTGCACAACTCCTCTCACCACACCAGTGTCCTTACTGGACAGTGTTCTGCACCACACGCTGCAGCCCAAATACTTGGAGCAGCGTTTGCTCTGAAGTCCAGTGAGCTGGGCTGCAGACTCCTCTTTGCCACGCTGGGCTCCTGAGACATTTGTTCCAAGGACTTTTAAGGAATCAGTCCTGAATTCCTCATTCTCTCTCTGCTCACTTAGGTGCTAAGCCCCCAGGCACGTTTCCAATTCAGACAGACAGAAGGTCTTTCAGTGCAGGTTCTTTTAGGAATTCAGAGCTACTGCCGGAATGGTGGCAGGAAGGTGACCATTCGCTGAACAGTGATCAGCCCGCTGGGTGCCTGGTTAACTCTGCTCTACCATCCTGTATCCTTTGGCTGCAGGAAAGGTCTGTGATCACTGTTCTGCAAATTGCAGGAAGAAATTACCTGCCCAAAGACTGGAGCACTTCAGTGGCAGGGAAATCAGGAGCTTCAGGATTCCCAGAGCCATCTTCTGACCTTGCAGCTCCCAGCCAGTATCTGTCAGTTCCTGGACTATCCAAGCTTCCCATGTCTTAAGAGAGGAGGAGTTTTGCTATGAATTCCTGAGCCCTGCCCACTGGGAAATACTGTTCTCACCCCTCTTTCTTTCCTATTGGGTAAAAGTGAACTATCCTTTGCTAAGTCTGGTTTTGGTGGGTTTGGGGTTTTTTCGCATATCCCAAAGCCTCCGGGAGTCAAGATTTACCAGTTCCAGCCCTGGGGATGGGAGGAAGATCCTCCACACCCCTTCTGTTGCAGGGGACACAACAGAATAAAGCAGAGCCAGTTTCTTGAAATGGATAAAGACATGGAAATGATAATGTGGCCAGCAAAGCAATGGATTGTCACCAGCACGGCTCCAACTCCTTTGGAGTCACTCTGCAGGGACATCAAGTCCCCCTTTCAAGCAAGTTTGGCTACTGAGGGACTCTCCTGTCCCTCCCTTGAGTATATTGTCCCATTGTCCTATGCTGGTTACACACAAAGCCCAGCCCAACCAGTTTATCCCCAATCCCAAAGCAGCATCTGTCATGTAACATCAAGTCAGAGCAGGCACGGAGCCTTCTGCACAATCTCAAGCAGCATCGATCAGCCTTCTCGGCTTGGGGAAACACTGGCTGGGGAAAATTCCCGTGGGTCCATCGGACATGGGGGAAAACACAAACAAAACAAAGAATGAGGCAGTGAGGCTGTTTCCAGCGTTCAATGGTAGAAGAGAGAAGAGGAAACGGGGATCCAAACCAGAACAGAGAGCTAGGAAAAATCTTCCTCCACCAACTCCCCCAAAATTCTCCTTGACCCAGCAAGATGATAGCAGCATGTTCAGCGTTTCTGGTTGCTGGCTCGGAGAAACCAGCCGCTGTTGCATCAAAATGCAAGTATTTCAGACGTGCGCTTTCCTCCTCTCTCAGTCACTTTATGCTTTCCGAATGTTCCAATTATAATCTGGATTGTTTTTCTGTTCTAGCGACCTATCCAGAGGTGACCTGTGATCGAGAGGTGACTTGGAATCATGGGGAGATTTCTGAGAGGGGGGCGAGCGAGGGTCCGACACTGCAGAGTGAGGTGGAGGGAGAGGCTGTTTGTAATCTCCCGATTTGTCTGTGTGGAAGGACCGGTAGTGGTCCGAAGGTCCTTGGCCATGGTAGCCCATGGGTGGCCTGTGATCAGACATCCGTCGGAAATCCTGCTGGTGGTAGTTCTGAGGCCTGAACTCATCGGATCGTCGACGCTTGGAATCGTGGTGGTGCCTGCGAGGAGAAAACGAAGGGATGGAGATCAGTTCCCCAAGGAAAGCCTGGCCACAGCAAACTCCTCCCAGCCTTTCTGAGATGAAAGGGAATTACCTGTCGTAATAATCTCGATGGCCTCTGTGGTCTCGGTCACTGTTGTACTGATCGTACGGCCTCTTGCGGGAGAGGTTATTTGGTCTGTAGTTCCCGGAGCTGCGGTGGGGCTCTCCACGAGATCGCCGATCCCCGTAGTGATGGTCCTTGTACCAGTGCTGCTCGTACTGGTGATGCCGCTCCCCGCCCCACATCTGGTTGCTGTTGCCACCGTAGTTGAACTTTCGATCCCTCTGCCATTCTCCTCGATCTGCGACGAGGAAAGGACAAGTAAGTATCTTTCATACTTTAGTTTAAGCTCATTACTTTGCTCAGTTCTCAAAGGCATAACTACTGCTGTGCTCCTTTAGCTTTCTCCTCCCCAAACTAGGTGGGTCCAGTTTTGCTTAATTATCATTATTCTAGCAAATCTTATTGTCCTGTTCTTACGCTCTTTCTGTCACTATATCACCATGTTTTCTAGTCCATCAGGAAGTACAGTGGTGATACATGTGCCGTCCCACCACCTTTAAACCTGACAAGCCACAGGTCCCAGAAGGATTTGTGTCCAAGAGCCAACAGCCATTAGGTTGGAAGGGATGGCTTCTCCTGGCTTGCACCGCTCACCTGTGTTGCTGAAATGTCTCTTGTTTGGATGCCCATAGTTGTCACGCGGGTGCCCATGCATCTGCTGCTGGCTATGGGAAGGGGGCAGGTGAATCTTCTGGGAATGAGGATTGTGAGGCACGTGAGACTGGGACATGATAGAATCGCGGCTGGAACCTGAAGGCTCTGGGCGGAACGGCTTCTTCATGCTGGACATGTCCTCCTTCTTCTTTTGCTCCTGCAAAGTGGAAGAGAGGGTTACAGCTCAACTGCTCTTCCACCAGAAGATTCAGACTACGTGAGCAGTGGTCTGGTCTGCCAAGCTGTGGATTTTTCTGCATGCTGTGGGGCTAACCCACCTCTCTGAGGTCTTGGTGAACCAGCAGTGCCCAAGCATGGTACGAAGGGCAATGGTACAGACATGGTGGTGGACAGGCACAGTTTTGCTCCACACAGCTCTGTTTCTATATCCTACCTCTACAGGGCAGCAGTCCCAGGCTTTTCACTCTAAAGGTCAACTCAGCACAATGTGCCACATCAAACAGAACAGCCAGGACAAAGCGACCAGCGTTGTTAAGTGAAGGGAGAAATGCCATATGGAAGAGGGGGCAAATGTAACCAGGCTGTTTAGATGTTAAGAAAATCACAGACTACCAAAAAATAAGCCCATAATAAGCGGCAGAAAGTATTGCCACTTTGAGTGCGACAACTTTTTAGAGACAGCAACTGGAAGGAAGGTACTTCAGATCTCACCTCTTCTTCCTGGGATCTTTTCTTATGAGCCATCTTGTAGAGCTTGTGCAGTTTTCTGGCATCAAACTCTGTGAATTTTGACACAAATATCCATAGGTTCCTAGAAGGACATGAACATTTTCTGTTAATTGCTACATCAGCAGTTTGACTGCCAACTGCTTTCAAATCAGTATGAAATCAGTTCTATCCCCTCTGGAAAACAGTCTCAGGGCAGGGTGATCAAAATTGCTGAAACCGAGTCCTTCAAAGTAAAATAAAGAGGTTTGCACTGGTTTATCTAAAGTAGCTCTGAAATTAATTTTAAATGAAATGAGCACATCTTGCAGACAAAACCCTCACCTGAAACTGGTCGTGGACTGAGTGAGCTAGAGAACACAGGATTTCACAGGTTAAGAAAGAGGCAAAAACCACACTCATCCACATAAAACCCAGCAGCCTCTGACGACCGTTTTTAAATATCACAGACCAGCCAAAAAAACCCCAAATGATCCCTCACCTTCTCCATAGCTTGATATGATCCTGGTCGGTGTAGGCTTTAAGGCACTCAGAGATGCGGTCTCCAATTTTTAGGAGGCAGTTGCGTGTGTGCTCCAGCTGTTCTTGAACCGTCAGCCCCTTATCAGGCTTATCGAGTTGTTTCAGTGCTTTCTTGACTGGTCTCATCCTTTCCTTGCACTTGAAAAAGCAACAGAGCGCACAAAGTGATTCATTTGGCACAGGACTCTGCATTGTTCCCTTGCTAATCAGACAGAGCTGGA
This sequence comes from Apaloderma vittatum, assembly GCF_000703405.1. Lineage (NCBI taxonomy): Eukaryota > Metazoa > Chordata > Aves > Trogoniformes > Trogonidae > Apaloderma > Apaloderma vittatum. Next base: position 15,337 of record NW_009705147.1, read on the forward strand.
AGAAGTTCATTAGCACAAGATATTAGCTTTATCTGACCGTTAGGCGAGGAGAAAGCAGCTATGAAAATAGCAATTTGTTAGACACGCTGCACAAAATAATCATGAAAAGATTAGAGTCTCCTCATCTCCACTGCTTCCCCTGCCCTTTTAGAGGGGAACAATTTGCTTTGCAAACCATAACCGCTCACACTCTGCTCTTGTACAGGTCCTGCAGCAGGCAGGGAAGCGCAAGGAAGCATCAACACGCTGAACCAAGAGCCCCAGCTGAAGGAGTGCTCGCTCAGCAGCCTCCCTGTCCAGCCCCATCTCTGGTCAAATTAATCTACCGCTTTTACCAAAACTGGAAGGCATGAGATGAAAACACCATCTTTTTCAGCTGAGTGCATCAACACTGCACACAGGCAGTAAATCAGGAGGGTTTTTACAGCCTGACGGGGCCTTTCACACATCACAGAGGGAAAGTCAGAGAGAAAAACAGGCAAAAAGTAACACAGGACCTGTAGCAAATACACAGATTGCATTTAGAGAACTGTTTATAAAAAGTGGTATTTCAGCATTTCCCTGTGCGAGTCAGGCCAAGGAGTGCCTGCCATGAAAACTTTCACTAAAAGGCTATTTTTTTAACAACCCTTGCAGGCATGTTTGCGGCAAGAGCACCTAGACAACTGCTTACAGCTCAGACAACTCCGTACCTCCTACAGCCACAAGGTCACCCTCAAAACTCTCCTGAATTCCCCTGCCTGGAAGAGCCCCAACGGCTCCTTGACTTCTCCAGGAGAAAGACTCCTACATAAGGCTGCAGGGTCTTCCGTAACCCAGGGCTGTCAAATAACAGGCAGGAGCTTAGCAGCTGAAGAAGAGAGCCCTTCTGCATGCTCTTCTGCCCCGGCTGGCACCCCTGGCAGAGGGAAGGGGTGAACACGTGCACTCATGCAAAGCTGAATTTCGAAAAGGGTTATCTGAACTCTTTCACAGCACAATCGTGTGGTGAGAATCAGGAGCTGAAAGAGCTTTGAAGTTTCTCCCAGCTGAAGTGTCATGTACAGCAGCCACCTGGCAGGCACAGAGGAGGCTGGTGGAGAGCTCTTGTACAGGGTTGTTCTGCCACGCTCCCAGAGCGACCAGGAGAAATCACTGGCTGGGGCTCTCACACCCTAACACCTAAAACATGTCAGTGGATAACATGTAACCAAACCCTGACTGTCTTGTCGGACTCTCTGCCACTGCCCCCTCCATACACACATATGCATACTCACTATGCTGAATGTTTCTTGGTCCAGATCATCATCCTCGTCTTCTCCGATGGGGATAGGTTCACTCCCTGCAGTAATGTGGACAGGACCTTGCGATCTCTTCCCTTTACTTCCAGACTTGGCTTCACCACCTTTAGGCTTTACAAGGACAAATTACACACATCACATGATGAGCGAGACTGCAGGATCCCAAGCGATCCAACTAACAACCTCCGCACTATTGTTCCTGGCAGTTGTTAAATGCCGGGCACCGCTCCTACAACTTTCCTCCCAAGATCTCAAACTGTCGAGCTGCAATGCCTCTATTTAGCTTTACGTCATCCCTGAGGGAGTAGAGAGAAGTCAGGGACAACATTTTGGACAGGAATACGATATTTGTACTCATGGAGAGAAAACCAACATTGAAGACTTGGAAGAGAGATTAAGCTAAAGAATATGTCCTTTGCAAAGGGCAGAGCTCAGGTTAGTCTCATGTCTACAAAGATCTACAACTTCATGCGATGTTACCAGTCCTCAGACTCTCTGGAAAGCAACGTCAAATCCCAGCCTGTTAGTGTAAACTCTGACTTTTATCACTTACCTACAGTCAAAGTCTTTTACAGTCAAAGTCATAGCAAAAATCAATGGAAAACAAACTTTCCCCTACAAACTTCTTGGTTTGCACTCCTGACCTCAGTGTCAAAGCACACTGGCTATGCAGTACATACCTGTTCCTTGGACAAGTAGTTCAGGTCACTATTAAACAAGTTTTCACCTCCCTTCCAATTTGAACCCAGCCTCAGGGCAGTTGTACCCGGAATTTGAGGGACATTTTAGTCCACAACATACCACTGATGTCGAAACACTCATTCTGGTAAGTTCTGAACGCAACAAGGACAACTTTTAGTCTTGATGGTGTGGACAGTTGCGCCATTTTGGGCAAGTTTAAATTAAAGGGGAATACAAACGAGGAGCTGCTAAATCTGTGATAAATCACAGCTGAAGTGAACTTTGACTGAAGTGCTCCAGGCTCTTCCCCTTTTCCTCTTTAACATCAACTATTTGCCGATATCCCTGTCGTGGGGATGGCTGCACTTTAAAGGCAGCCTGACAAAATCTCTTCCTTTTTGCTCACATTCAATCAGGCTTTAGGATATATTGCCTTTTCTACTTTTTATTGCAATTCTTCCCAGTAAGAGTTCAGGAGGGCTGAGAAAGGGATAATACCTCACCCCACAGTGCTTCATTGATGTGTCTTCACACAGGGCCTTTAAGGAGTCATAAGTCTCCTAGCTTGCCCTTCTGCTCAGAGACTTTCACATCTCTTCGACTGCTCCTGAGAGTACGTACCTTCTCTTTCTTGTCTTTCGTCTTCTTTTTCTCTTTATCGCTTTCCTTTTCTTTCTTAGTGGTTGTCTGTTTTTCTTTGTTCTCTTTGTTCTCTTTCTTCTTCTGTTTCTTTTTCACTGGGCTCTTTTCCAAGCCATCCTCCTAGAAAATCAGTCACAGCACAGAGCTGGAGTCCCTCACCGCACGTACACTTCTTCCATAAAACTTACATCCCTGAAACGCAGGCAGTTTTGGAGGTCTATCCAAATTTGCCCTCATGCCTCCTCAACCAGACAGCAAGCTCTGCTTAACCAGCTGCAACACACCCAGCCCTTAACAAAAGAGTATTAAAAAAAGCTAATAGAGGAGCCCCAATCTGTAACTAGCTGGCAAACTGCAGATAAGCACTGCTTTCCTATGCCAGCTGCGTTTGAGAACGCTCAACCCCTAAGGTAGATACTGATCAACACAGGAACAAAAAGCCTCAGACTCTAAGCCAAACCGCTCCAAGACAGAAGGTTTTCTAAGCAACAGCATGACCTTGGTAAACTCCAGCTTCACCACTGGCTGATGTACTGAAAAGGAGAAAGAAGCAATTCTTTCTTTCCTTTATAAGGGCAGCAGGCTTTGTCCCGAGACAACCTTTCCTCCACGTCAGTATGTGAACGTGCGTGGCCGTTCTAGGATCTAAGACTTAAAGCCCTAACCTAAGAGTGGGTGGGAAAGGTCCTTCTTTCACCCTGACAGCCGTGTCTATGTTTTCGTAAGTTTGCTGATATCCTGTGGAAATGCACTCTGTGAGTGCCTCCTTAGTCCACAGAGCTTCTGCTAAGGGTGCTTCTGCAGTAACAACATCGCTCAAGGAAATCTGGAGAAGCCGCTCTCCACCAAATTGACTCACCTTGACTTCACCTTCTTCTGACTGGTTGTCTGAGTGCCGAGGAGAGGAGAGCTCATTCCCATGCTCGTCTTTGACTTTGGGAGCCTTGTTCTCTTTCTTTACTCGTGGTTTCCTCTTCTTTAGCTTGCCCTGGTGAAAACACAGAAGAGGTCAGGGCAAGCAAATAGTTACAGCTACTCCCTGGGGACACATCCCATCTCCTGAACTTCCTGCAAACAGCTGCAGGTCCTGCAAGGTGGCAGGAAGCCTGGTCAGGCTGAGTCCTTCAGTAACTGTGATAATTACTCGTCCCTTACTAATTGTCATTTCTGTATCACAGGGCAATCGGACAACATACAACTCCATACTCTTTCATGTAGATAATGTTCAGTGACCTGGGAAGAGAGGCTGTCTCCCACCACCAGCCAGCCACTCACCCCAAAACCCCCAGAACCAAGCAGGCACATCTCACCTCTTCCCCATCTTTCATGTTTTCTTTCTTGTCCAGATCTTTCTTCAGCAGTTTCAATAGATAATCAACTCGGGTCTGGAGCTGTTTTCCCTGAGGTTTCTTATCTGTCTCAACAGGTAGGATCTTTGATAAAGAAGAAAAAAAAATACACACATATGCACCTATCAAACCTTGACAAGACAGAGGTGCACTAGCAGCAGTCCTTCCAGGCCCAGCAAAGGGTTGGAGATGCTGCGTCTTCTGGGGGAACGGAACTTCTTCCAGCTCCTACAGAGACTCTCTCTGTCTAGCCAGAAGCAAAGCTCCTAGCAAACATCCCTCCCCTTAGCCTTTTGCAGGCAGCTCTCTAGGTTCTCTGTGATCTTTCTTGTGAAGTGTGCAAAAAGAAAAAAGAACAACAAAAAACTTTGCAAGCTACATTTGGAACTCTGAGTCCACTCTCCTTGAAGATATCAGATCTACTTGGGACAGCTCTGTCACTGCAGGCTGGTCCCCTCTGGTAACCTGAGACATCGCTACAGCAATGTTACAGATGCAGAATTTTTAGCAGAAAATGAGGCTGCAAGGTGCCACTTTGTGAGGGAAGTATCTCAGTTTGCCAACTAGGCTACATTTAGATTGGATATTAGGAAAAATTTCTTTACTGAAAGAGCAGTAAAGCATTGGAACAGGCTGCCCAGGGAAGGGGGGGAGGCACCATCCCTGGAGGCAATCAAAAAACATGTAGACATAGCACTTCAGGACATGGGCTAGTGGTTATGGTGGTGTTGGGTAGATGGTTGGACTTGATGATCTTAAGAGATCTTTTCCAACCTTAATGATTCTATGATTCACACTTTGCTGGAAATTGGGTGGCCATATCTAGGGCAATTGTTTCCACTGTAAAATGCCTTTCAGAACTTCATGTAGGAGGGCTCTCAGCCACAGTCTAATCTTTGCTAAAAACACTAGTGGGGATATCATGGGAACGTAGCATATTTGCAATTAGGAGGGCTCTCAGCCACAGTCAAATCTTTGCTAAAAACACTAGCGGGGATATCATGGGAACGTAGCATATTTGCAACAAAGCTGATGTAGAGATTCTTGATGTTCCTCAGCTCTGCGTGCACTTCGTTCTCCTTCCATTGTGCTGACACAACGGATGGAGGCTTATTTTTAACCTGGATTGCTTCAGCATGGCCCCCCTAAACAGTTCTTATGGGAATGACTGAGGAATAGAGGAACCAAATGGAGGTTTTCCAGCTGGTTTTGCTGCCATAGCCAGTCACGTAACTATACCCTCAAAGCTAACACAAACCAGTCTCGACATATGCAGCGTCAAATCCGTGAAAAATTATTCCCACACAGAAATTCAGACTCAGATTCTTGTGAGATGCTCAAAGAAGTATCAAGTCACGATTATGCAATGCACCCTCTATACTGTGCATGTAACCACACATGTCAGCGTTACCATTTTCTTCCTGCATCATTTCAGTGTGGTTCATATGGTACTCATAGAAATTTACTGCCAATCAAACAACACAACTCTGCTTTCCACCAAGCGTGCAACATTCCATGGAGGTCACTGTTTATCTTGTTATTATTTTTTTTTTTTTTGGAGTGGTTACAAACATAAACATCTGTTTCTGAAGTAAATCATATGTGTTCTCTACACTGCAACAGACCCAATGCAAGCAACGAGCAAAGTGACCTACCTTATCAGATAACTTCAATTCCGGATCTGTTTTAATTAGCTCCCAGTTGCCATAACCATGCTCGTAAATTCCCACTAACAAGCGAGAATCCTCCTCCACTCCCCAGTCTACATCAAAATGGGCAGCTTTGACACGGCACGTCAGGCGGTACCTGAAGGCATTTCAAAAATGAGCTACTTTTAATGCTGTGGAAGATAAAGCTAACCCACATACCTAGGCTATTGTCTTTGCACTACAAAATCCAAATTCCCCAAGCCTCTTTCTGCACTGCCTACTCAGCCAAACTCACTTCTTCCTTTCCTCTGGGTCCGTGGGAATGGATTTATGCAGCATTTCAAACTCCTCTTCATGTTGGATGATGGATTTCACGTTGACTTGGACACCAGAAATCTTGATAGTAGGACCTCTTCTTTTTCCAGGTCCTTTGCCTGCTCAACAATATGACACAGTAACTAAGAGAACCCTTACAGAAAGAAGTGCCTCTGTAAAGAAAGATTTGACACACAGAGACTTCGCCCACAACCTCTTATTTGAAGATAATGAAGTATGCTAAGGCACACCCAAAATATGGGTTTTTTTCATGAACTCACTTAGATCTGCAATCCAAACACTTCCCAGTATCGTTTTCTTAAAAAACACACCTAAGTGCACTGGAGCTGTTACTTCAGTAGTTCTGTTCAGCTGCAACAGGCAGAGACCTAGCAAGAAATCCAGCCCAGCCCCCCGAATCTCCAAACCAACAGCACAGAACAGCCCCAGGGCGGTTGACGATGACAGCTCCGGGGAAGTGCTAATTGCAGATCCGGTTTTACCACGGAGTACACAGAACCAGTGCGACTCCCAGTCACAGGAGCTGTTAAAATATCTGCTTTGCTTTGTGGTCCTGCATTAAATAAGCTGCTTACTTCAGCTTCTCCCCACAAAAAGTCATTCGCAAGCAGATGCCAACAGACCCAAATGGCACTTTCCAGCCTGAGCAGAAGACTCGGGGGTTTCTGTCCACTGGCGAGAGCTGCCTGGCAGAGATGGGATGGTTTGTGTGCTTGCTCTTTGCTTCTAAGTTGCAATGTGGCATGCCTCCCTGGCCAGCCAAGGAATGGTTTCCTCACCAGCTCCATGGAACACCCACAAAAACATAACACCAGCAGCACACAATCCTCGTGCTTACCTTCACCTGGGTTTTCTTTCAGCTGCTCCTCATATTCCTGCATTGCTGACACACAGCTATTGTGGATGAGTTCCCCTAACCGTTTCAGATCCGCCACAGACTTATCCACCAGCTCAGCATCCCGGGCAATACACTCCAGCCTGGCAAAGGGGATAAAAGTTTTGTATCTGATACAGTCTATTCCCTCCCAGTCACTCCCAAAGCAATTGTTTTATAGCTCGTAGCAGTTAATGCTGTGTATTATATATATATCTATATATGATCATATGTAACCAGCACAAGTCAAGTTTGTGCAGGAAACAACACAGTTTTAGTCTTTTATTAGGTCTAAGAGCTGTAGTACAGTGCAGAAGAAGTATAACTGACCCAGTTCCTGGGATTTTTTCATACTAAATCAAAATTTTCTATCTTGGGCACAATAAGCACCCTCTGTGACTGTCCAATGGTCTTTTCACGCTTTCCCAGTTCTACATTATCTCCATTTGATGGTCAAAAGCTGCCATCTGCTGTTCCTTTTGCCTGGCTGAAGTTAGCAACATCAAGGCCCATACTTTGTATTTCACAATAGAAGAGTACAACCAGCTGAAAAAAACCCCAGTCATTTTTCATACAATACATGCCTCAGCTTCGAGACCTCAGCCAACAGTTTTCCAGACCCAGCTCCACGCACCCACCTCCCTTCAGTTATGCTGGGGCACAGCACCCATGCAAGGGCTCGAGGTCGGCGTGTGCTTCTTCCCACCTCCCTTCAGCAGGGATATGGCAGCAAGATGATTGAATCCATCCCAACTGGATGGTCCAAATCCAGTCTTGAAACTAATACACGTGAAGAAGCTTGGCAATCGCTTTGGGAAGCATTTGCTGCTCGCTTTCCTTTTGAGGTGGAACGGAAATGTCCCCAAGGGCCAGACCCTGCCAGCAAGAAGCTGCTGCGCGCAGCCTGGCGCCACTGCTGCTGCTTTTGGGCCAGCTTTCACCAGCAGCCAGGACACGAGGGGCTGCAGGGCAGTGCTTGCGCTCCTGACCAGGCGACAGCAAGGCTTTGTGCTGTCCATGGAGGTTGTCTCAAACACCCAGAGCAATGTGCGTACGGCTGTGCTTAGAAATACGACGTTCCCCCCGTGATAACCCTCTGGAGCAGGGCCAGGTTGAGACTTACCGTTCAAGAGGCAGTCCAAACTTCTTGTAAGCCTTGATAAACCTAAGGAAAAAAACAATGAAAATCAGAAACTAAACCAACTACCATAAAAAATGGGTCCAGTATCACAAATACGCTTGAATATATTAATTACAGCCTGCCATGTTATCAACCTCATGTTCCACACTGATTAGCTAAGCATCGCTCAGGACTGGGAAGCCTAATCCATTAACCCCCACAAAGAGTTTTGTGACCTTGGCTGCAGAAGAACACAACATTATTACAAATGGTGGATGTTTGACAGATGAGGGGAGGGAAAAAAAGAAAAGAGGAGAGTCGTAACTGTAGTGTAAAATAACTGAAAGAAAGCATTGGCTCACGCCATGTTGGTAATTATTAACTTCATTTTTCCAAGGAGAAAAGAGGCATTAGATCAATGTCATTAGTAATTTTAACGCTTAGGCTGTAAGCGTAACAACCCATCACAGAAGAGCCAAATGTCGTGCAATACATCACAGAGGTTTGCAGACAAGGATTGCTATTTATTTTTATGTTTATATTTATTGTGAAAATCCTTGCCATGGCTAGCACACAACTTCAGGGCAAAAGTCAGACACTGGTGCTGCAACTGAACAGTGCTTCGTGCTGGGAGCAGACCCAATGGCTTCAACTACAGATTATTTTTTTAAATGAGGGGGTTTTTTCCCTTATTTTTTTATTATTTTGTGCTCTTTCAGCCTCTTTCTGCTACATCACAATAACCTAAATGGCTGCTACAGTTTACACGGCAACACCTCCTTCTACCTCTATGGTTTCAAGTCTGGATACGGGGCAGCTACCACAATCCGAAAAGTTCGACTGTCTCCTGCTTACAAATACATCAAGTCAAAGATGGAGAGAGAGTCAAGGAAAACTCCCAGCCTCCTCTTCTCCATCTTTGGCTGAACATCTGGGCCATAAGACAAAGATCTTTGAGAAAGGCTCAAAAGTTTGAAGATACCAGATTTCTATATTTGTTTTCTGAACTATCTCTTGTACTCAGCACTGACCTCCTGATTTCAGCATCAGTAAATCCTTCCACAGTATCTTTTCGAACGCTCCGAGGACGCCCCCTGCGCTTTGGTCTCTTCTCATCATCGGTATCATCAGTTTCGCTTTCTGATCCAGACGATCTCTGAAGCCTTCTCTTAGTTTCTGCATCTGATTCACTGTCGTTTGTCTGAGCCTGTATGTACCAGAAACAAAAAAGCAGCACAGTTAACAACCACTGATCTGCTAACCCTTTCTGTCCCACCCATGCAGAGGCACTATTTCATATTCAGACTGTAAAGCACCTTGGTATCTCTTCCTGAAGGTGCAGAAGCCCATGCCATCAACCCAGAGAGGCTGCACATCCTTGCAATTTCCAGCTAGCTAAGGCTCTGGTGGTCGTCCTCCCTTCAGAGCCCTCTAGCCAGCAGTTACACAACTACATTTCGATTTAAAAGACACGTTAAAACACTTTTATTACAGTGGTTTTGTGTCACGGTCCCTTAGGCTGTTTGGAAAACCAGGACACCTCAGAAGTGAATCTGGAATCATTCAGTATGAATTATCCTTCTCTCTAGTTTTCACTGTAATGTTTTTCCCCAGCTCATCCCAGCAAACAGTTCATAATCCCTTGAAGTCCCACATGCCAGAAGAGTCTCCTTGCATAGTCTGCTTTCTGTTGGACTGGGGTAGATCCCATCTCCTACAAAAGAACTTGGGAAGACACCATCTCTTTTGCCTGCAAGAGCCATATTTAGGCAAGACTAGCCGAGGGAGATAGAGAGCCAAAGGAAAAGAAACAGCCAGAAAATGGCATAAACTGCAGTAAAACATGCGTCATACAGTTGGATATCTTGCTCTGTGCTCACTATAACTTCTCTTTATTTTGTGTTGCCGTTGCCAGCTCTCGCCTCCTGCCTCTCAGCTCCTTGAGATGGGCTGTACCTTTTTAGTCGAGCTCCGGATTCGAGGCAACATGTAGATTTCCTCCAATTCTTTCTGCCTCTCTTCCTCCTCCACCTTTTTCCTCTGCTCCTCTGGAATGATATCATCCCAGTCCTTCTGGGACCGCTCGTCCAGTTCTGTCTCTTCCTCCTCCATAGTTGCAAAGTTGGCCACCTTTTATAAGCAAAGGAATACTTTTAGAAATTCCCTCCCCTGGCAGGAATACCCCAGAGCCATCTGTTAAGCCTTAGCTCCTTCCCCATAGGAATTTTGCCAGCATTTCCGTAACTACTTTATAACTGATCCCTATGTCACTGCATGCCTGGTTCCTTGCCATGTCTTTAGGCTAACAACTTTTGAGGAAGTACGTGCAGTTTAAGAAGTACTGCTGAGCCTCTAAGTTATCGGGTTTGTTTCCAAATTTGGTAAATTCTGCATCTTATTCACAGCCTTCAAAACCACTTTTTTGAAATGAAATTAATACCTACATATCTCCCGGATATCAAACCCAGACAACCCCTCAGCAAACCGCTTTTTACAGGTCACCTCTCACCAGTCCTGGTTTGTTACACCTTACCACCATGGCAAGATGAGGGGAGCAACATTCCTGCACCCCACTACAGAGCTGGGGGATCCATACCTTGAACTGGGAGAGGAGCTCGTCGGTGGCACTGGTGGACACTTCGTTCTCTCGTGTTTCAGCCAGACGTAAAATCTCATCGATGTCCATCTCCTACCAGTCAGAAAGAGAGATAAAGCGGAGGGTGCCAAGCACAGCAAGAGATTTGAGAACAGCAGAGGTTGTGAGAACAGACCCAAGCGGTGTGACAGCTCAACAAGCAGCTGTGATGTGCAACTGGGGACTGTGCCCCTCAGGGGAAGCTCTGCTACTCGGACCATTAAGAGATCTGGTCAAAGTACCCAACTGTCAGGCAATGCTGCGCTGAGGCAGGAGAGCGCGACCTATTCAACTTCACTGCTCTGACTCCTGCCTCTCTATAAGAACAACCAAAAAAGGAGGCTGAAGAAGTGCTCAGAGAAGGCAGGGAGAGGAGCTTTCAGCAGGCTGTGCTATAACTAGCTAACAAATCCTTGAGAGCCAAGGGACTCTCGTGGTGACCATTACTATTTAAGCCCTGACAACAAGGCTCTCCCCAATCTCGTGATTCCCCAAGCCCAGAGCTCACTCTCTTCAGCCTCTCCAGACTTACACGTATCCTATTCACCGACCTGTTCTCATGCACAGGGCAACTACAAACACACACGATGCCCCATGCAGACCTGCAACTACAAACACACACGATGCCCCATGCAGACCTGCAAAGGACTACAAGCAGCTCTGTGATTGCAGTTTCAAACTACCTGAGGCTCTGATTCTTCCCCTTCAAGCTCTTTGAAAAGATCTTCAGCTCCAAACTTCAGAATAGCTGTCAGCTCCTCTTTGTTGAAAGGATTTGAGCTGCAAGAAAAAATGAGATGGAAGACATGTCTTGAGCTCTTAAGGCAGCACTGCTACAACGTAAAACCATACCAAAGTTTTTCCTTATTAAAGAAGTAATTTTTCTACCCACACTATAAAAAGCATTTTTATCCATCTCTTGCCTCCCTGCCCTGTACCCTGTCAAACAAATATTGTGAGATACCAGCAGGTGAAGCTGGTTTGTGCCACGTGCTGTACTAGACACCTCTGTCTCCTGACACAAGCACTTACTTAGATCTCCCAGAGTTGTTGTCCAGAACAGTCCGGCCAGTGGTGTCCATGCGCTGGATCACCAAATGATCCAGCACCATTTTCTTCTTGGCCCTCTCAATGATCTCCTCTTCTACTGTACCCTTTGTGACCAGGCGGTAAATATTCACCTGAACGGCAAGAAGAGAACAGAGCTACTTCCCACACCTGAATACACTCTGCTGACACAGTGATACACCCCTCAGTTGTTCCACAGGAGACTGGTCTGCTGACATTGTCTCTTCATGTACAAGATGTGGCTTTTTAGAAGAAAAACAAGCATTTTGGTTTTTTATCTCAGGGGTACCAGGTAAAATCAGGCTGGTTAACACAGGTCTTGTAGTGTGCCTAAGCACAGAGTAAAAATCTTCCAAAACAATCACTCTAAATCCAAACTAGCATCACGCTTTTCACATAAGCAATAAAATACAGTAAAGGTGGATGTTCCACTTTCTAAAGAGTTTCAGGGCAAGAAAGAACAGAGTCCACTAGGCTGAGAAATGTGATACCACAGGTTAGGTTCTTGGTTTTGAACCATCCCAGAACCCAAAGTCAACAGAAAGATCAGGCATCTGGCAAATCTGAGCTGATTTTTTGTCTCTTGACTTTTCAATAAGCTTCTCTTGGGTCAGCAGCACTCTCTGGAATTGGGACTGGGGGCAAAAAGACCATGTTTTCAAAAGCTCTGGTGAGGTAGGAGCCCATTTAGATTCACATACTGAAGCAACAGAAAAAACGACTCGAGTAACTCTTCCAACCTGCTTCTTTTGTCCAATCCGGTGGGCGCGAGCCTGAGCCTGAAGATCATTTTGGGGGTTCCAGTCCGAGTCAAAGATAACAACAGTATCAGCAGAGGCTAAATTAATTCCCAGCCCTCCAGCTCGCGTTGACAACAAGAAACAGAAGTCCTGGGGTGGAGAGGGGAAAAAGGCATCCGTGAGTTAGCCAGCCTGTAACTGTGGACATAAAACAGCAGTGGTGCCTTCAAAGCTATGTAAAGAAATGGAAGGAGGGCTCTGTTGTACTTGTGATTCTTAAGAAATCAGGCTAAGTACCACTGGAGTTTAAGCCAAGGCACACGGTGAGGCGGTGCTGGCAGGGGCGAGAGGCGTGCTGCCCCAGGAAGGACCTGGTGTGCAGCGTTATGAGAGAGCAACGCAAACGACTCGGGGCAAGGGCACCTTGGAGTCATTTTTGAAGGTCAGACCACGCTACCCCACAAGACTCCTCCAAAGGCAGCAGGCAAAGAGGTGCTTTTTGTTGCCTGAAGCCTGCTAGGGGAGAGAGATAGCAACTTGCAGAGTGTCTGAGCCACTGCCCAAGGGCACGAGGTGCCTGGTGGGAGCCAGGATGTCTGAGGCCCCACAGATGCCCCCAGGAGAGGGGAAAGGCAGCTCCTCTGGGCATTCCCGCTACTCTCCCACCCAGACTGCTGTTTCCTTCTCACTTTTATTCATGCATGAAGCACTTTGCTGTATCTCCTGTGTCAACCACGACTGCCCCCCAGCCCAGGCTTCTGCAGCAAGGACGGGTATTTCTCCAGGCTGGGCTGACCATGGCACAGAACAAGTGCCTCACACCAGTCACTGTGAGTCAGCAAGCCCAGACAAGAGGCTTGAGATGCCCTCTTCTATTACACTGGAGATTTTCACCTCCTACATCAGACTCCACCGCCTGCCAACACTTAAAAATCCCCCTTTTGCCTCTGCCATTTCATATCCAAAACCAGCTTCAGACCGGAGGAATCCTTTAGCAACCGTCTCACTCCCTGGACCATGGGGAGAGAACTGCTAAACGCTGGCTCCTCCCAGCCCTTGCGGGACTTTCTGGAGATGTGACTTGCAGCCCTGCTGCTTGCAAGTGGGAGATTTAAAATAAGCAATCCGGCTAGCTGCAAAACCTGCTCTATCTCTCTCTTTAAAAAGTATCACGAGGGTACTGTAAAAAGAAATGAACCGAACTAATCCCCTCTTGGCAGTCGCAACCTGACTGAGCCATAAACGCCTGTGGCTTTGGGAGCCCCCCCGGCCCATCCCGAGGCAGGACAGTCCCCGCTGCGGTACCTCTGAGCCGTCAGCGTTGAAGTGGTCCAGCGCCTGCTTTCGGATCTCCCCTTTGATTGAGCCGTCCAAGCGCTGGAAAAATCAACAATAATGATAAAAGAAAGAAGGTAAAGGAGCCCTGAGGAATGGCTGAATCCAAATTCTGGGAGCCCTAAGGCCCCCTTCCCTGCCTGCAGCATTTAATCATTAAAAATAACCACCAATTAAAAATAACCGTGCTGGCTTAGCCGGCTGCGTCGCGAGGGCAGGAGGCGGGAATGCTCGGGCAACAGTCACGCAGTGGGTGACACTGCAGCTCTCGTTACAGGCTCCCAGCCAGGGTCTCTGTGTCCACTGTCCTCTCCTTGGGGCTCATCACAGGACACAGCCCGAAGCAGGGGCCTGTCAGAGGCGGTGTTTTGCAGAGATGAGGCCACACTGAAATGAGGGGACTACAGCTTCCCTCCAATACATTTTATTTAGTGCATCCTGTAACCCCAGACACTAAGCTCTGGAAAACTAAGTGACTTCCATCGCCTGGGTTCCCTCCGCATTTTCTTGAATTTTCAACTGAAATCTCGCTGTTTTCCACGCTGATGTTTCTCACCTGAAAAGGGTAGTGTTTGATAGTCAGGTACTCTGCCAAGATGTCCAGCATCCTCACCATCTGGGAGAAGATCAGCACCCTGTTGCCTCTCTCCCGCAGCCTGGTCAGCAGCTTGTCCAAGAGAATCAGCTTTCCACTGCTCCTGATCAGAGACTGAAGAAGTAACCGTCATTCCAGCTGATGCCTTCCAGCCTTGCCCTTACGTACATTACACATATTGCATACATTACATTGTGTATATTACAGAGACATGCAGAGATCTGGTTCTTTTGGGGTCATGCTTCTCCTGTACATCTTCAATCTAATCAAATCATCTGGCAGAGGCCACACACAAAATGAACCATCCAAGACAGATGCATGCATTGCATGCACTTCCCACCCTAGATGGCCACCAAACGTTGCCTACAGTGGACGCAGAGGGCTGGAGATTCAAGTGGCTTAGCAGTGACAACTGTTTTTTATGGAGAAGCTGCACAAGCTAAAGCTTTGCCAGATCTGACCTTGGTGGGAGGACAGAAGAAAGAGGAAAGTTAAGGAAAAAAGGTGGTAACCACAGACACTGCCCACCTGCAGGGTCTCAAGTCCATTCTCTCTCTCGTTTTCCTCAGGAGGTTTGATAAGGTAGCAATGGTTGCAGCACTTTTTCAACTCCATCACAATGTTCAGGAAGCCAGATGTGCTCCCCCTTGTTCCCTTTGAAAGAGCTTTGTAGTTTCTTGTCAAAATCCACCTGCAGGCAGGAAAAAGAAAGTCCAGATCACTTCACAGTGCGGAGTGGGCATGCTGGAGTTTTGGAGGAAAAAACCCT
>NW_009705147.1:30440-46449 GCF_000703405.1 Apaloderma vittatum
AGGGAAATCTTGTTCAGGCATCAGTCTACTTCTCTCCCTCCATCTCTCTTCATTTCTACAGGCTGCTGCTGTTTCCTCTCTAGAAATCCTGATCTTACTTTCCTATTGATAATATTGCAGTATATAATATTAAACAGCACTGCAGTTTTGTGGGGAGCTTTACTCCCCCAGAAAAGACATAGTCTCTGTCCCGCAAAGCTGGCCAGCTAATTGTATCACTCTACAAAAGCATCTCCAGTGGTCTGGAGATGCTTTTTTAGAAAAAAATATACCAACTACTCTACCTCTTTTTCCTGCTGGAAACTCCTGGTAGTACAGCTGATGGCTGTCACGTGGCATTCTGAAGGATATACTGAAACACATTCCTAAGGCACGTGGAAAGATGTGCCCATCTCTGCTGGCACTCCCAGCAACTTAATAAATCACTCACTTGTAATACTGTTTCTGTAAAGCAGACATTTCCACCCGGAGGATCTGCTCCACTTTGGCTGGTAAAGATTTCTCCACATCCTTCTTCACTCTGCGCAGGAGAAATGGCTCCAGGACTTTGTGAAGGCTCTGGTAGCCATTCTCTCTACCTTTTCCATGATCTTCTTCAAAATCCTCCCAGAACTCAAACCTATCAACAGAAACGAGGAGCAGAGAGGGGTCAGAGTACTTCTTATTGCACTGAACAGAATGCTCCTCCTGCACAAGAGGACAGAAGATCACCACTTTAATGGAGATACAGGGGAGGACAGAAGGTTCACTCTGCTCTGGCTAACTAAACAGATGGGTGGCAAAGCTGGAAGCTCTCTCACATCTTATCTGGGCTCTTATCTGCGAGTTCCACACTGACTCCCAAGACCCAAAATCCCAAGTTTTTCAGTATTCTGCTCTGCTGTCTCCTGCTGGCATTTACCTGTGGAAGTTTCTGAACTTTCCACAGTGCCCTCCCCCAGGCAGGGCTTTGACAACTGGACTGTGTTTTACACTGGTCTGAAGGCTCTTTTGGATTGCTGCTTCCTCCAACAGCTCCTTCGAAACGTGAAGATCTGCTCTTCTCCTCTACTTGGGAGACCTCAAACCTTTCCTTCACTATCCAACAAGAAGAATTTGGGTGGCAGCTCTTTTTGTAGTCAAACATAGTTTTAGTGAGTTTTGGCGCATGCTTGCCTTAGCAATGCACAAAATCCATTTTGTTTAAAAGAAAACAAAACATTTGTTATATCGTAGACACGCGAACAATCACCCAGACAGCACCGTCCTTGAGCAATACTCTCAGAGCCTGCTATCAAATGGTTGGCCAGGATGGCTGAACCACAATGTACTGGAAACCTCAGAAATGGTTGACATGATTGCTTAAAACAAGTTTAGTTTTTGAGAGATGGCTCTAAGCAGATGGATTTGAAAGGGACGTGTTAGGTTTCCCCATTCATTTTGCTGCCAGAAATGCTCCCTATGTTAGTCATTTAACCTCTGATTTTCCCACCAACATTTGTTTCTCTTTCATGGCTCTAACTTCACGGAGTGGAATTCAGGGATTCAGTTCAGGGATTTCTGCCATTCTGCACTCCCTCAATTCTGTTTACCAGACAAGAATGGACACAGAAGTTTGTGGGTTTTTTTGAAGAACCGAAAAGGAGACTTACTTCTCTGGCATGATGAAATGCAGCAGGGACCAGAGCTCTTTGAGTGAATTTTGAAGCGGGGTGCCGGTGATCAGCAGCCTGTGATTGGACTTGAAATCAATCAACGTTTTGTACAGCAAAGAATCATCATTCTTCAACCGGTGGGCTTCATCCACGCCTAGGAAGGCCCAGTTAATACTTCCCAAAACAGCCTGGAGGAAAATAAAATAAATAAAAAAAAAAATAGGCCCTAATTTGACCGTGGGTCAGACGCGCCCTGCCACCTTGCACATGCCTCTCTCTGTACTTCCCAAGGTGTCCTGCCAGCCCCAGTGCTGGACCCACCAAAGGAGTCGGGCTTATAAGAGTTGCTTGTTAATAAAACCTGGGGACAGAGATACCTATGCCAGTTTTGCCTCCCAGGAAAGGCAAGGTGAAAATTAGCCGTGCTCTATAGCGCTCCTGACATACCTGGTTAGTCTTGCAACAAGTGTACCTCGGTTAAACCACCTTTGCTTTACCTAGAAGGCAGAGTCCTCCCCGAATCCCTACTCCTCCCCTTCTCCAAGCACCTGGGGCCCTGCTGTAGCACAAACCCCACTGCGCAGCAACAGGAGACAAACAAGCCTATAAAGTTAAGGCAACCTGAGAGGTTTGATTTTTTTTTTTTTTTTGCATTAGTATTAAGCTTTTGTTTTTCTGCTAGGAGCCAGTGATGCACTGACAGGGCTGATCAGCATCTCCTAAGCAGACAGATTTCTCCTAAATGTAAAAATCCAGATATTGTTAACACTGTGACAAACAGTTCAGTATAACATTTTATCCTTTTAACTAGTCTAAAATAAACCAGGATCTTACAACTAAAAATAGCACAGCTGTGCAGCGCAAGAGTGAAGACACTGTAACAGGTATCCCACATGCCCACTGCCAAGCAGAAGTGAATAGTAGCTCCATGATCTCCACCACCACAGAGGAAAAAGGTGAAACCCCCTACCTGGAGGCTGGCTTCCCCTTCACAAGCAAGTCTAAATAAAACCAGCCTTGGACCACTACTCACCTTATCCTTGAGAAGGATCTCGTATGTTGTGATAAGTGCATTGAATTTCAATCTTTTAGACTGAGAGTGGATCCACTCATATTCACGTATCTGTGAGAGGAGACAAATGTTAACTCCAACCACTGTCATCGAAAGGAAAGAGTTAACAATTGTTACGTTACTGTAGCTATAGCCAGAGACTCCAATCAAGTCAAAAATCCCGTTGTTCAACGTGCCACCTGATGAGCTTGGGGTGCCCAAGGAGCAGCACGTTTTAGAGCACACATGGCTCAACCGCTCTCGTACAGCGAACCTTGCTGTCATGACATGACCCTCAACTGCCAAATGAACACATCCTCTCTCTAGTGACACCACTAGACTCACAAGATTTGTGTGCTTTGTCGTCTGAATAATTCAGGGCATAGGAGGCAAGCACTTCTACAGCGCTACGCTGTAAGCTGCAGCACGTTTCAGCCCAGCACTGCAGGGGTTTCCAAACTCTCTGTGAGAAGCCAGTGCTCCCAGGCTCACTCTAAGAGGGCATAAAGGGTAGAAAAGTCCTGACAGGAGTCAACTCTACCGAAGTGCTCAGCTTCACCAGCTCTAGCTGTCTGCAGTGCTGCCAACACTATCCATCAGCCTCTCCAGCAGAATGTGTGTCACACTTTACACAGAAGCACCCAGCTCTTCTACCCGACCCCACGCCCATCGCCTTCCGACCACACACCATGTTCCTGCTCATGAGGTCTCCGATGTAAACCACCACATTGATCTCAGGTGCCCACACTTCAAACTCTCGCTGCCATGAAGTGAGTGTGGACAAAGGTACCACCACCAGGAAAGGGCCATAGAGCTGATGCTGATGGAAGAGGTACGACAGGAATGAAATGGTCTGAATTGTCTTGCCCAGGCCCATTTCATCGGCCAGGATCACGCTGTTGCTCCTGAAAAGGAAGAGAACAAACACAAATGCTGTCTGAGTGCATGTTTCAGCCACTAGTAATTTACTGCACACCAGCACAAATAGCTATCCACGACAGGGACAGAAAGGGGGCAGCACAAAACCACTGATCTGAACACTTCCAAGAACAGCGGCTTGAAAACTTCCAAGAATACCAATATAACCATTCCAAGTGGATCCCAGGAACATCCAGGCTGTATGTGGCACAGTAACTTGCTAAAGTAATGGACCACGATCACTTCAAATTGGCAAGCAAGGACAAAGGCAAAGGCAGAAGGCAGTCCGTGGCCTAATTTTAGAAAGACATTTCTCAAAGACTTCAAGAAGTGTGTTAGCATGCTGAGCCAGAATCTTTGCCTTCAGTTAGGGCAATGGAAAATCCAGGCTGATAGGCACTAGGCTCACACCGCAGCCAAGTCCAGCATGTGAGCAGGCCCAGACAGGGAAAATGCTTTTTTTGTTTTCACATAAGGTTTATTAAGTTCACGCTCTAGGTAGTTCCTGCTTGTGGTGTCTGCAATGCAGCTGGGCGTGATCACGTTTTGAGATCCTTCAAGCTGCATAAGCAGGATCAGTAAAGGCCTTTCTTGGAAACAAGAAGGCCAGATCCTACTGGGACAAAAATTACGAGGCAAAATGAACATCACTCAGCATCTGTACGCACTTGCACCACGAGTGAGCGAGCCAGTTGAGGCCCTCCAGCTGGTAATCTCGTAGCTCCAGGTTCTCACTGCCAATGTAAGAAGGCTGTTTCTTCAAGGCAACGAACCTCGGTCTCTGCTTCAAAACCTGGAAAAGAAGATGCTATAAGCTCCCTGAAGAAAAAGACAAGGTTGAAAATTCAGCAATGAATGCATATCTCTTCACTGGTTAAAGTCTGACCACGTTTTCCTAGCCAGTGTCTATGTCTGCAGTTCACAAAACCACTCTGCAGCGCTATGTTTTGCCTGCTGTCCTCTCGTTCTGACAACCAAGGTCATGAGTGCCTCCCAGCAGTGCCATAAGCTGTACATAACACATGCTAGATGCAATAAGCTCCACTTTCTTTTTTGTCATCTTGGTTTTTTGCCCGTCTGTCCTTCTCCTTCACTGTATCAGCATCTTACAGGTTTTCACTTTTCCCAGGTGTGCTGTTTCTTCATCCAACTGATATTAAAACTTTGCATTTCTGCAGCAGCTCCTTCTGAGGAGGAAGTGCTTTGCAAGGATTAATTAAGCCTCCCACTCCCAAGGGGGACATAACGTTCTCACGGCACGCAGAGTAAATGAAACCCAAAGGAGGTTCACATCTCTGCCTAAAGTACAACATGAGAACAGCAAACAACCATTCAAACGCCGGAGCGAGGATGGAAAAACGTTCCCTGACATTTATCCTGACAAAACTTCACGTTCCCACCACTCGTGTCATCATCCAGCCTGGAGAAACCCAGCAAGAGGAGAGAAGAGAGGCGAGCAAACCTTGCAATCCCGGGTCGGAATCATTTTGGAGTTGTTACGATTGTTGAAGCTGTCGATGCAGTGCTGAAATTTCTTGCTTATCAGAGCCTCATCTTCCCAGCTGCACTCGGCGTAGGGCAGCCCCATCCACTTACACAGGTATTCGGGGTCATTTGAGGATGTTTTGCGACTGTTGGCTGCAAAATATGCAAAGAAGCCCAAACCTCAGCAACTGTGGTTCTGTGGCTGAACCACAAGCATGGTTCACAGGGGCAGCCTGAACCACCCATACAACCACAAGACA
Source organism: Apaloderma vittatum (assembly GCF_000703405.1). Classification (NCBI taxonomy): domain Eukaryota; kingdom Metazoa; phylum Chordata; class Aves; order Trogoniformes; family Trogonidae; genus Apaloderma; species Apaloderma vittatum. The sequence continues at coordinate 35,789 of NW_009705147.1, forward strand.
GGTCTTGGCTAGCAGAAAAAGTTTAGAGGGACCAGAAAAATGCTCCTTTACCTGGGAAATCTGATTGGCCGGTCGCAGACTTGCTGGTCTTCACAGCTGTGTTTGGAGACAGAAGGGAAGGGAGTGCTGACAGGCAGCAGGGGGAGCAGGGCAGGCAGGCTGTCACTGCCACACACCCCAGGCATTGTTACAGGAATTGCATGGAAATCCGTTAAACGGCTCTCTGAGACAATCCCCCAGAGCAATCAGATGCTGGCACCTCTGAACGACATGACTATCGTATTACTCATGTGCTCAGGAAGTCTTGTTTTTGTTTTTAATAGGTAATCATGAAAATCTAACCCCTGAGCTGCTTTGCAGCCTAACCACATACTCAACCATGTGGCAGAAAGTGGTCCTCACAAAAGGCCTGGGCACAGCCCTGTGCTGCTGCTTTGGATACAAACACCCCTTGCATCCAAAGGGCCAAAGTCAAACAACTTCAGCAGCAGTGGTTTCAACAACCCCTTGGAAACTGGTGCATCATTCCACACTCCAGGCAAGGAGAGTGATTGATCTGTATTGCTTGTAAATACAGATCTGAAAACCCAGGCTTCTATTGTCCAAATTCCTGAATTTCACACACTGAAATACGTTTAACACCATTTTATTTTCACCAGAGATGCTGGAGGATAGGGAAGACGAGAGAGCCATACGCTCATTCTGCTGTCACTAGAGATTCAAGTTCCCTTGTCTTACTTCGCCCCTTTGCAGAAGTGTTGGGTTCGCTTACCTATTACTCTCTCCACTATCTGATACTGTTTGTTCAGCTCTGAAGCTAGCTCTTGTTGGCAGTTGAAATATTCCACGTCTTCAGGTGATACCTTGCCCAGCCTAAACACAAAAACATCCAAAACAAAAAACCGTTACAACACTTCTGTCACAATGCTTGTGGAGGCCACATACAGAAATTCTACTTTCCGATATGGTTCTGTCATTCATACAAGTCACTGAAGCAGACTACAGCTCATAGGACACGATTCTTAAAGCTTCTTATAATTACAAATCATCACTAAGAGGCAAAAGTCATAGATGTTCATGCTGTCTCCTTGTTAAACGATGCCTTATCCTGCTGCAAGAATCAGTCTCAAAATCAGAATCAAAGATGGAAGCTGCTATACTCCAGCTTTATCACTATGGAGACACACCACAGCTCTCCACACAGCTCCTGGGAAGGTCAGACAAAAACTGAAGCAAAAACTTGCATGCAGATAGGCCCATAATTAGTGAGGGTTAATAAGGCTGCCAGCCCTCATGTCACCTCCTGGGCCAGGTGAATCTGTACACCATTTATTTTTTGTCCAGTTCTTAAGCCTGGCAAGTGGCAATATCGTGGATTTCACGCCTCTTCCTCTCTCTTTCAACACCACTGCCACAGCCTCTCTGAGGGGCAAAGTTCATCAGTAGGCAAAGTGAGACATGAGCGTGGTGCCCTAAAAACAACTGCTTTGGAAGAAACACGCTTTGCAAGAAGAAATCAACTGTTTGCAGTCACGACTCTGCAAACCTCTGGCTAAAAGAGATTTGCCCAAGGCCATATCACCGGTTGAAGCAAAGCGTACCATTGCTTGATCTCCTCCTCTTTTTTCTTGAAGTTTTCGAGCTTTTTCAGGCCCTTCACTTTCTGCTGCTGAAGGGACTCTTCACTCTCCCACGTGCTATGGATGTACGACCAGCCTTTCCATTTGATCAGGTACTGAACTTCTCCCTCATCCTTCTCAGGATCAAAGTCAGCGCTTGGGTTGCCGTTGGCTTCAGTTGCGTACACGGTGGTGGAAGCACCAGTGGCTGCAAAAGGAATCAGGCTGCAGTCGGTGCCTTTGCTATCAAGCACCGGACATCAACTGTGTTAGAGCAGAAAGTCATTTTTCTAATAGATCTTTTGTGACAGCACAAAGAATATCCTAAGGATTCTGCAAGTCAGTAAGACAGGCACATAAAAGTTTTCCATGCAATAGAATGTTTTAAAACCTATCATAAAGGCTTTTGCTTTAAATATAATTTAAAAGGTCTCTTGAAAACATTCCTGATCATTCAGTTTTACAAAGACACTTTTGTAAGGGTATGAGAACAAAATATCAGCTTTATTTTCATTATGGCTTTGTCAGTGGAGCTATGAAAATTGACTCTACTGGAAGATCTATTTTATATTTCAAGTAGAGAAAAGCAAGAATTGCAGAACAATGACTGTGTCTTTAAAATGCATGCACAATTCATGAAAGCTGCCAAGTACATCAACTTGACATTTTAGGTTTTTCAGTACTAGAAGGCATAAAGAAGAGGCACAGAGGAAAGGGTGAAGACCACCAAAACAACCCTTGGCCCGCTTCGAAGCTGCAGAAGCATTGCAGCAGCTCAAAAGAAACTCTGTGTGCGCGACTGACATCAGAAACAAGTTTTTTCCAGAACTACCCACCTCCTTTTTTTCCAAGCCTGATGTCCAAGACCTTCTCAATAGTTTCACTGTTATCTTGTTGTTCTTCAGCTCCTTCCCCAGTCATCTCTATCAGGTCATCAGAATCCGTCTCAAAATCGTCATCTTCTTTGTAACTGAACAAGACCAAAATCAAACTGATAAAAAAATTCCTTTACTCTTCCCAGTCCAGAAACACACAGAATGACACAGACTGGAGCAAGCCGACATCAGCGGTCATCCCAGGGTCCAGTGCGTGTTTAGCACATGCATTTCTCAAGTTAGTCATTCAGTATTTTTCCCTGAATTGCACTTTATAATATTAATACCCTATCTTATCCATATACTTCTTCTGATCATGGCCAACACCAGATGTTTCATGAGGAGGTGGAATAATACCTGCAGCAGAAGCAAGATCATCAGCAGAGAAAATCTCCTCTATCCAGTGAAAGATTATTTTATGTTTAACAAGAGAGGTTGCAGAGCATCAGAAAGGCTGCATGGGTGCCTGCACTGCTCTAGGAAATACACTTCTTTGATGAACATTTAAGTACCAAAAAATATTCTTCAGGTGACTCTTTGCAAGTCCCTTATTAGGACTGTCAAAAGGCGAGAAGATACAGCGGGGAATGGATAATGCTTGACCTCCCCCACATCTCAGTACTCTGTCCCAAGGCATTACCTATCGGCCACTCTCAGACAACCAGTCCAAAACAGCACAGCTCATTTTAATCCATTATTTCTAGTTCTTAATCTCATCTGAGAGTACTTAAGAAACACTACGTCAACCTTCTTACATTGCTCTAAGAGGCACAGGAGATATCCCCTCCTTCACAGAAGGTAAACAAAGGTAAAGGGAAGTCAGATGTTCCCACGAACCTGTCAAAAGCAGCACTTCTCGGCCCGCCAGTATCTGTGGGGCAGAGGAGAGTTTCTCTGCAGGATCACACAGGGAGTCAGTGCCAAAGGCAGGGAATTTGGGGTGCCCCTTCTTCCCCAGCTCTCATCATCAAGCAAACGCATGCATCTCGATACCTGACATTTTTGGCTGCCCTCCGTCGAGTTTGTCTCTTGGGGGTCTCATCATCTTCATCGTCATCATCGTCTTCAGATGAGTCTGGTTTCTTTCTCTTCTTCCCACACTGGCGTTTGTGAGCCTTTTTAACACTGGGTTTGGCCACTGTTCTAAAATAAGAATTAACAAAGCCGTCATACAGCACGTTTTACACAAAAATCTATTTTAGTAAGCCTTTAAGAAAGCACGCACCTCAAATACTAGATTCTGAGGGATTTAGTCTGCCCTAACTGCCATGGAAACCACTGCATCACTCACTGGAGCATGAAATGGGTACACGAGAGAGTAACTCGGTTCTAGGTTTACTAGGTTATAAACAAGGGCAATATTGCAGAAAAAAACCACCTCAACATTCTTTAGTGACAAACAGAGATTACTCCTCCACCCAGCAAAAGCAGAAAAGATAATAAGCAGAAAAAGAGATGGACTGAATCAATCCCTCCTTACCTTCTCTGGGCAGGTCTTCTTGCTTTAACTTTCTTCGGTTCGGGCTCACTCTCTCCACTAGTGCCTTGCTCCCTTCCATCTTCATCCTCTTCTTCACCAGAGACCTCTCTTTTCCACTTATTTCTACAGTCAGAAATGTATGTCATGAGATATGACCAGATTTCAAGACAAACACTTGGCTAAGAAGGCATCCAAGCCATCTAGGTTACTACTAGCAGGCCATAACTACGAGAAAAAGTTCAAAACAACACTCTTGGTTGTTCAGTGCAATGACGGGTGACTTTACGATGTGATTCTCTGCTTTTAGGGAGAGGCCTCAGTCACGCAGGTTTTAGTTCAGGCAGTGGCAGTGTATGTCGAGTGAGAGTGGCTCTTAAGACACTACAACAGGGTTTGCGGCAGAGCTGTACTTCTTACAGCCGGGTGGGCAAGTGCTTCCATTTATTCATTTTTCTTTCCCACTTCTGTGTTTCTGAAACGAGCTGGAAAAATCTGAAGAGAAGTGCTCACTTTCACTTATAGAGCATGAGCCACAACCTGAACAGATACACGATCTCCCAGAAAACGGAGTAAGACGTCTCCTGCCATCTAAATGCAGGCAATTAAAGTTTCCAAGCGTGAAGCCAGATCACACCGTACCATGAGTGGAAGGAAGCATGTTCTCTGTGGGCAATTCAGAGCAAAAATGCCCTTGGAAGGAGCCCCTCCCCTCTCCAAGGGAGAGTCCACAGGAGTTACTCCCCTTGCCCAGGAGAGGTCTGTACTACTCAGTCGTCCCTGTGCTTTATCACCTTCCCTACTGCACTGATGTGTACAGCTAAATGAAGAATTAAAAGACAAGAAACAGGAGAAAGGGAGCAGGATCATGTGGCTGTGCTAAAGCTTTCTCCAGCAGGCAGCTTGTTTGTAGTTGCCTTCACCTGGCTTTAGTGTTTGGAAAAACCAAAAAAGTACTTATTAGATGGAAAAAGGCAGCAAAATATGACTGTAAGTGAACTCAGCTATGGTGATCAGACATCCAACTTATCTGTTATGGAAGTCATTTTGTTTTAGCGGAGGGTTATAAAAGATAAAAGAAGATAGTAATTTGGCATTTTATTCTCTGTTAATCAAAAAGGTGGGAGGAGAAGGCATTAAACTGTTTTAAGTGTCTCTGAGGGGGAATACATAACCTGATGGAAAAGTGAAAGACTGACAACAGAAAGTGAACCTGACTTGTACAACTTCTGTCATGGACAAAGTGGGAAAATATAAACAAAAGGAAAGTGGGGAAATGGCATCTACCTGTAGATCCTTATTCATACTTTCATGTCGGTCATCCAAAGTGTTAATAGTGGAAATATTAAATAATCTGTTTCACAAGATCTCCATGTTGATGACACCTATCAAACAATCCAATACTACTATTCTGAAAACAAAGCCAAGTACCAACATTCAAAACCCTTTCCCTAGAAACTTACGTTTTTTTCATTTGCTTCTGGCCTCTTCTTTTTGGGCTCTCATTTTCAGATTCGCTACTTGCCTTTAATTGAAAAGAGAGAAAATCAGGTTGTAGGCTTCACTCCGGACCGTCTCCTCAAGGGTGCAACTGAAACGCATGCACTTGCTCTGAGCTCGGACACAGCCCGACTGCTCTCACACTGCGGTGCCGGACGGCCACTTCGGTGTCACGGAGTTCCCCTGGCACCGCTCCCTCCGTGGGGTTAACGCTGCTGTGCTCTCGGCGCCAACAAGGTACATCTCTGCGGATGAGCTCGACCCCAACATCTGTCCTGGAATCCCTGAGCCCGGACTGCACGAGGTTGCAATCCGCCTGCCCCTCAGCATCAAGCTCCGACGCCCGGCAGATGCAGCCTCCGCAGCGGCCGGGCAGAGCAGCAACACGTGGTTACAAAATCGTGGGGTAAATACAACCCACCAGACTTTGCACTGCCTGGCACTCGAGGGAAAACATACCCCAGAGAGAGAAAGAGTGGCTCATCTGCTGCTACCTCTGCCTACGGCGCAAGGAGAGCATTGCTCCTGCCTCAGAGTCAGGCAGCAGCGTGATTTTGGGCTTTCTGGTTAGCACCTTCGGGGCCGGCCGCAGTGCTGAGGCTCAACTATTTCACCCAGCTTTTAACTGAATGTACTTTTGTGAGTGCCCATACTTGTCATTTCAGCAGAAATCTCGCAACATTTGGGGGGTATTCAGGCTTAGTTTCTGTGATTGCACAAATCACAGCCACACAAATGCACTGTGATCTCTACTTTCATTAGAGAAACTTCCTATAAGGAAGGAAAGTCTTATAAAAGGACAATATTCTCATCACAAGAGTGTCCTTCCTTCCTTGTGTCACTGAGGACCTGACCATGTCAGAGCTGTGCCCTGCTGTTTTCCTTCTTCCTAATCCTTCAGTCTCCACCACTGAAGTCTCTCTAGCTAAATATATCTAGAGATATTCTAACTACTTGCTGTACTATTTTAAATGGGGGCGTCATTAACTCCTACAGACCATGAGAGCTAAAAAAATCTTCAAGTGGGTGGCACACAGCTCCATTTTTGTAGAAAGCAGTCAACTGTAAAAACAGATTACCACACAGATAACACCCCTCAACCAATAGACAATTTTGCCTTACATGCTTGCTGTGAAAACACAAATTAGCAGGGAGAGAACTGAAGAAATCGATGTGAAATTTCTAAAGGAGTATTAAAAAGACAGAAAGAGCCCCCAAGATCGCTTGCTCTACGCACTTACAGGAGATCTTCCCCTTCATACTGCTTTTTGTCATGTTATTCAGCTTTAGCTCTAGGTAATGTCTCTCCATCACCACGGGTACCTCAGTTTGCATCTCTACTCTCCTGAGGACTGCTAGCAAAGCTTACAACAGAGAGCTGTTCCCACAAGAATTCTGTGAAATGGTGTGGAGGTTCTGGAGAGCCGTGGTCCATCCCCTGCTTGCTTTCTGCGTCCTTCATTTCCACTTCCCAGCTTCCCTTCCACCAACAGGAATTTCCCTCTTGCTTGCGTCAGTGCTTCCATTAAAATACACTGAAAAACTAGATGCCATGTTAGACCAAGAGCTTTGCCGAATTGCCCTGTGGTTCAGCGTCAGGTTTACATGTGGCACAATAAAATTCTCTGCACCGTATCTTGCTCTGAATGTGTGTTCATCCACCTGTTTCACAGCCCTGCATGAAATCCTTGTCTCATTCATCAAGCATTCAGGAAGCCAGTGACTGGCACGCACCACGAGAGCCCTACCTACCCTTGCGACACAAGCCAAGCATTCCACAGACTTTGATTTCGACAAACGAAGTTTAGAAGCCCTCAGCTTTCTTGTTCTCTTTTACACGCTTATCCACTTTCTGAAGCACACTGCTGTGCCATTCCAGTTTGGGCCTGGTTTTTGAGAGGTGTCCCTCTGCATTTTGGCAAACCACAAGGAAAGACAGGTGCATTGTGCTGCTGCTCTGCGGCAGAGATCAGATTTGGGGAAAACCAAATACAACCTTTGGCTCTTTGAAACTCCACTTCTTCGCCAACATCCCACTGTCCAAGTTTCTGGTATCCATTGTCCTAATGCCTCCACTCTCCCCCTGCTCTCTCACCATACCTGCCAAGCCGACGCTCATCCCTTAACGACTTTCCCTCGCCTCTTCCTGCCTTGAAAAATTCAGCTTGTGGCTGCAATTCAGCTGCCTTCAGTTACATGTTTCAAAGATGTCATTGTCTTTTCGGGATGTGTGTGAAGCCCAGCTCTATCTCCTCAGTCTGAGTCATCTGCCTGCCTTGTGCTCCCACGGCCTGCCAGCCCGAGTGCGGGGAAGCTCCGTGCCGGCAGCCCCCGCCGCTGACTCAGCCTTTGCTCCCTGCTCCCTCGCCTCCTTCTGGCCTCCTGACCACGCGGTGCCATGCTCCAGTGCTGCTTTCTATCATTTTATACATAAATAATATTCAAACAATATTAAAAAGCATAAGCATGTTCTAGCAATCTCTTAATTCTGCTGAAATCTCCATTTCGGAATCCAGCCGCAAAACCCTACATACGCTGACTTTCCCAAATCAGCCCAAGGGCAAGATGTGCACTTCTGCCCTGGACTCTGCAGCGCCACCAGAGCTCGTGCTTGTAATAACCCATTCTCCACATCAACCCACAGGCTCTGCCTGGTGGTAAATTCCTCGGTTAAAGAAGTGCAGAGGATAACCAGTGAGCTGGGAGCATGCCAGCTCCAGAGCACGCACCAGAGCTCCCAGCTACACTGCCCTGCCACCCGCTGGCACCGGGAAGCTGACCGCGTGGGAAACCACACGCGACTTGAATAACATCACTTCCCGGGATGATGCAAGCTGAGCTGACAACGTCTGCCCCTGGCTCCCACCAGGGCGTCCATCAGTCCAGTATGAAATGCCGGAGCACGCTGCTCGGTCTCAGTACCAGCGCTGGCAAAACTCTGCTGGGCTCCTGGGATGCTGCTGCTGCAGCCAAGGGGAAAGATGACTCGCCTTCCCCAGAAAAAAAACAAACACTACAAACACACCCGACTTATTCCTGCACCACTGCTTCCAGCTGGACCAGGAACTGGCCTCATGCAATTCACTTTCCCCACCTCCAGCTGAAGGGATCAGTCTTTCCCTCTCCGGGCCTCACCGACTCCTCCCATCTAATTTGTTGTTTCACTCTCCCAGTGTATTAAGTGCTTGCACTTCTACTAGGTTAATTATGCTTTTATTTTGCTGTGAAGCAACGCAGTACAAAACATAATGATGCAGCACACATAGCACCAAGCAGCGCAGCAGCTCTGAAGATCTGGTCCCACAGGTTGTCCACAAGCACCCTCACTACTAGTCCAGGGCAGAAGTGAAGACTCAAGGCCACTGGTGCAGTCCAGGGGAGCCTCCTGAGCTCATGCTGCCTACCGGGAGAGATGAAGACTCACCTGAACAGTGGCAAGAATATTTCAGGCTAAGTCAAAGTGAGGATTTGCTCATTTCAAGCTTAACAGAGGCCAAGCTCTAATGCTCCAGAAAACCTTGAGAATCTCAGCTTGCCAGGCTAGTTCTATTATATCTGCTGAACTTCTCTCTCTGAGCCACACCAGCAGCATTCACAAAGGCAAAGCATTAATCAAAACATAAACGGGGGAACGCCTCCGGTGCATGACTTGTGGCCTCTCTCTTACAGAAAAGATGCACCGAGCCATTTATTAGCATCTCCAATCTTGATTTTTTCATAGCAAAAAGATAGCATCTGTTTTCCGCACGTTTATTTCTTGACTACCCCAGAATACTGTGAGAGGCACCTGGCTCTGCACGCCTCACTTCCGCTGCCCGAAATCTGAAGCTGATTTATTAACTGCAAAGAAAACGCGTGGGGGCAAGTACCGTTTTTACTGAAAAACTCCCCTGTGGGCTTATTCCTGGAGACAGCTCTAGTGCTCTGAGCAACTCTGTACCCCTATGCAAAACCGCACTTTCGCTTCCCGATCCTCCAGCCCACGCCTCGGTGCCGAGCACCAGTTATCACCCTCCTCGACTGCAGCTCAGAGACCGACACGACGTGGCCGGTGGCCTCCCGGCAGTTCCCAGAAGGCAGATGTTTCTAACACAGAAACATTCCTGCCCAAACTGCTGGTCTCAGAGGACAGAGTAGTGACTGAGCAGTGCCCCAAAACCTGAATCACCTCCACCTACGCGCCACCTCCCCCGAGCGGGGCGAGTCACGGGGCAGCCCGCGGGGCGGTGCAACGGCCGATTGTCCTTCTGCACTCTGAGCCTGCCACGCTGTTCGCTAACATCGCAGAGAAGCGTTAGGGCAGGCGGCAATTAAAAGCTCCCAGAAGCTGCACTGCAAGTCCCAAGCAGCAAGCGACAGGAGCAGGTCACTGGTGACAGGCTTAACCCTGTAAAGGTAAAGAGCAATCTTAAGAGGTGTCAGGTGCCTTGGGTGTCTGCCAGCTCCAGCAGCAGCAAGCAGCGCCCAGCGCCACACGGGCTCGAGCTACGCTACTTCCTGCCTCTTGGCGTTTAGGTCTTCCAAAAGCAAGACTTTCCATCTCCTCCTGCTCTTCGCGAGGCCCCAGCACCGTGCTCCTGACATGTCACACCCTCCGTCAGGCTCTGCTGCAGATGGGAGTTGCCCTATGGGGACAGTCAAGTGTTGCTTTGGGGAGAGAAAGGGGAAAGGGGTGGTCCAATTTTGTTATTTTTGGCTTTCCGTTTCACAAAGATAGCAGTGGGGTCATTTGGGGGTCTTTTTTTTTTTGTTTTTTACAATATTTTGTGGTATAGCAAAGTTTTTACATCTCAGTTATAGATATATTACTTTTTTTTTTAAACTTTATCGTACCTTAAGTAGTAGGAAATAAAGATATCGAAAAAGAAAACAACATTTGCAAAACCACGTAATATTGTAAAACAAAAAAAGACGGGACTTACCTGAGCCCCTAACAGGGCACTCGGGTCTGCAGCGGAGGTCTGTGGTGGGTGTGACATCGCCAGCACAGTGCATGCCGGGGCATCGCACAGAGATGCGGCCAGCGAGCCTGGGCTTTGCCGAACTTGAAAAGGAAAACAAAATCTAAGTCAATGACGTGCCCTAAGCCCCTTCCTAACCTGCCGCTCCGCGGGCCGGCCAGCACAGGAGCCAGGGGAGGTGGGCAGTGGTAGCGCCGGCAGTGCTGGCGGGGGGGGGGGGGCAAGCGGA
>NW_009705147.1:46459-51650 GCF_000703405.1 Apaloderma vittatum
TGCCGCGGACTCAGAACCCTCGAGCATCCGAAGGCACATTTCGGTGGCAAAGCACAACTGGCCTGACCAACAGAGAGCACCACCAGGCTCCCACTCTGCTGATGATCTGCCTATTTATCCTCAGATTCCTCCCTGTGTGCTTTTGTACCTAGCTCTAAGGCCCGAGCTTTGCTTCTGGCCTATGTTTTCCTCTGGTTTTCTTACCCCTGCACTAGTCAACCTAGATCCGCAGGTGAAAAGCTCTATGCAGAAAGCCTGTTAGACACAAATGAAGGTGGCAGCTAGTTCCTACATCTTCAGAAAAAAACCCAACACACAACGTTCTGGAAAAAGGAGCAATTAGAAGGTTTTTCTGCTGGGCTCTGACCACGGTCATCTCCAACTGAAGCATAAAAGACTCCCCAATATTCAACCAAAGAAAAGTGACGGTTCATAAAGCTGAATGCACACAAATGCATTTAGCAGCACAATCCATCCCAGGATGAGCCACAATAACTGCTTTGTTGTTACGAGGTGTTTCTGGGAAGTTTCCTTTATTCCTGGTTGGATCTGTGTTGTGTTTTGTTTTGAGGCGGGGCGTGGATTTTCTTTTTTCAAACAGACTCATTCTCTCCAGGACGTTTCTACAAGCAGAGCGTGACTTGCATTACACCCGGTCCCAGCAGTGAGAGCAGCGCACGCAAATCCCAGCCCGCGCAGTGTCCCACTGACTCCAGAGGTCTCAGGCCAAGCAGATCCCAGTGCAGGGCTGAGACCTTAACTCCAAGCTCCGACATCAACACACCAAGCCAGGTCTTGGTGGTGACAAGGCAATGCAGATGAAACCTGCCTTTGCTCTGTGGGTTTGGTTGTTTTTATATGTTCAGTAATCTCTCATCTTTTTTTTTTTCTTAATTTCTTTTTTTCCTTACCTCATCTTTTATATTAAATCGCGATGGTTCTTGTCTGCTTCGGTTTGACCTCCTAACCCCATAAACATCAGGATATTCTTCCCACATCTGCAAAAGAAACAGACCATCAGAAGGCCTGCTTCACCCCAATTATTTCTGACATTTTAGGAGTTTGACAGTGAATGTTTTTTAAAAAAAATCAACATAAAACCATTAGGGAATTAGCAACCAGTAGGTGGATACTTTAAAAAACTGGCTGAAAGAGATTATTATTTTGGGGTATTCAGTAATAATCTAAGGCAGCACATTTTGTCTCAGCATTATCTTTGCAGTGATACATCCTTCCACCAGGGTCCAAATTACTCTCCAGCTCACTCAGGCCGAAGTGCAGAGCACGACAGCCAGCCCTCTGCAAGCAACTGTGCTCAGGGCAAGGAGGCAACACCTTGCACAGGGAATGAGCGGACCTACCACCTCAAAAGGACAATTCCCTGTTACTAGCGGCTTCCACCGCGATTCCTTCCCATAGGGAAAACTCCACCAGCTGCCTCATCAGCCCGGTGACGAGACGGCCACCAGCAGTAACTTTAGAAGTGACTTCTGTGACCCAGCCTGGATGGCAAAGGGACCAGGGCCCCCCGTCCTTTGGCAAGGCGAGGCCGGGGCAGTTCTCCTCCTGAATGCACTGATGAGAATTGTTTTGGCAGTGCAGGACACGGGGACGTGCAGAGCCCGCTACAGGGAATGGTTGTGCTCTACTTGCTGTAACCAGGCCTTAAATAGTTGCACATCCTGTGTGTAACAGCATGCACTTGTTCTTGCTGGACGGACAGGAGGAGAAGGGGCAGACGAGGACTGATGGTCTGAGGGATATGAATGAAGAGCTGCGTTGGGTGACACAGGACACCACAGAGTTACGGGGCAAATACAAACCACCGACACGCCTCTCGAACACCCACACCACCAGCCCCTTTCTCCCTCAGCAGAGCTTATCTTCTTCCAGTTTTCTAAATCTATTCATTCTCCGCCTGTTTCTCTCTCCTTCCAGTCCTCAAACGTCTCTGCAAGCCATCGGCAGGAAAAGATTAAAATAAACTGCCAGATGTAGCCGCAGCTTGGGACTGAAAGCGTGATGAATACAGGGCTGCAGCTCAGCAATTTTTCTGCTACCGTTAAAAAGAGTAATGGGGTAACACTGCAATGGATAGATTGTGAAGGTGTATATCGGTTAGGCATGCGAGTATAGAGATAAATTCACCCGAAAGAAAAATTCAAAATACTCCTCAAACCACTTGAAGAACTTTAGAACTCTTCATCTTTTAAATGGCACAGGTTTTGGATGAGAGATCGACTCCCATGACAAGTCTGAATAGCACCTAATGCAAATTAACCTCACCTTCATGGGTGTATCTAGACAGAAATACAAAATAAACAATAATATAATAATTGCAATGGCTATTCAAGGTGAACAGGTATCAACACGCCTAGGTTAGATCTAGCTAAGGAAAACACCCATTAACAAAGAAATTAGGGAAGGGAGAGGCTTTCTTATTAGAGGGTGCCCTGACCTTTTCATGTTTCATCCATGCTAATTATCACCCTGTGTATGGATGTGCTCCCCTCATTGGATAATTTTAATGTTTATTTTTGGGGACATGCCCACAGAGGAAGAGAAAACTTCCTTCAGTCCCCGCTTATCAACAATAAAACAGAATTTTGAATTTTGTGTTACCACACCTGCCTTATAACTGTACCCTTCCTTGCCAGTCTGAACACAGGGGATTTAGTGTCACAATTCGAGCTGGCAGCCTGGAGATTTGAGAAGAAGCTGGTAATGAAAACCTTCGCTTTTCCCTTGCAGGTACGTGGGGAGCATGGGTTGAAGGCGCTGACCGCCCTTCCTTCTCAGTCTTTACCGACATAGCAACCTTCTCCATAAAACTCACTCTCATGAGCAAGCTGTGCAAAGCACAAACCACAGCTAAGAACAAACAAAAAGAAGAAAAAGCCGACAAAGACTGATCTAACCTGATTTTTCTCCCTCCAAGTAAACTCGGTTCACTCAGTTCCTGTCTTCAAATGGGATATGGGCTCCTCTTCCCCACCTCCCACTACGCTGCGTTAACTCAGGTGCCCCCATCCCTCAGGTGAAGCAGGTACCCCAGGCAGAGCTTCTGCACTGGCGAGGTGCTCAGCAACCAGAGGGACACCACCACGTGCATTAGGTACCTGCGCTCCCTTTTCCTGCTGGGCAGCAGCAGGTGGAAGGCAGCAAACCTGGCTAGTGGAAAGGGATATTGCCAGGGGGTAGCTGGGAACCACTGTTCTGGACATAAGAAATAATACAAGTCATATAGTTATTTTTCCTCCTCCTCTTTGCTTTTTTTTTTTTACTTTTTTCAAAGAGGAAGGCAGCAATGGAAAAAAATCAAAGTGGCCCAAATCCTAGACAAACCTTACCCTGATTATTTATCACATGAAGAAGCTTTACTACTTCTGAGGGAAAGGAGAGACAGGAAAGAGGAGTAGAAAGACAAATGGAGAGGATGAAATGGCAGGGACACGTACTGATGACAGGCAACTGCCCCTCATTGGCACCGGTCAGTCCCACCTCTATCTGGAGCCCAAAGTGTTGTTCTGTCAAACACACAGGATGACACCAGCAAGGCACCAGCACAGAGACCAAAATGCCAACAAGTGACTCGAGGACACCAGAGGCTGGAGGCTGCTTGGCCAACGTGTGAAGCAGCAGGGATGTTGAAGCCAGCTTTGCTAAGGTCCTGCTGCCTGCCCCGCCGTGACGGGCGCAGGGGTAACACAGCTGGGCAGAGCAGCAGCGGCAATACCTTCTTAACATCTGCTATCCTTTCCTTCTTAGAGGCCGGTTTTTCTTTGGTTTCAGGAGGGGTCTGCTGAGATTTCGAACATGTTGATTCACTTTCGGATTCAGACTGACTCTCAGAGGACTCCGAGCTGCTGTTTGACTCGCTGCCCTGCTCGCTCTCAGACTGGCTTGCAGAGTCAGAGCCAGAGGCTTCTTCGGATGCCGAGTGACTGACGGTAGAGAAAGAAGAGATTACATTTTAACTGTACTGTCACAGCTTTGAAATATGCAGCGCGAAAAACCTGAGCCATGTCCAAACTACAACAATAGGCTTGGAACAGCCTAAACACAAGCGTGAACCGCGTGGCCAACCGACACCTGGCACTGGCACACCGGAACAGAAGGAAATCCTTCCCAGGACAGGCACAGAACACACAGTGAGAGCACGTCTCCTGTATCTCCTGCTCATCAACCAGCATAAAAACAGTGGTGGGACCATAAAGAGAAGCATCAGCAATACCAGCAGCACCGGTCCGTACTGGGGGATCTGCCCTGCTCAGAGTGAGCAGGTCCCGATAGACCTTAGTCTGCTGAGCCCCGCTCCTGCGTGGCTCTCCACTACCATCCTTGTTAGAGCCACCAGCTTCAAAAATCGGACACCTAATTTCTGAAAGAGGCAAGCATCAAATACTGCACACATAATACTACACGTTATAGTAAGTGTCAGGTTTCCTGCAAAAAGAATAAATTCAGCCATAGAGCAGCAGAACGGAGCTCGTACTGGCATGTGGCTGGGGCAGGTCCTGACTAAAGGATCACACCGACGCTGCGCAGGTGCATTTTTCAAGCAGCCACTAATGGGAGGGCAGGACTTCAAATTGACATATTTCTTTTTTTCTTTTACATTAAAATGAGTTAATATACAGGACATCCACTTAAATTCAGGCTTCTGTACAAAACAGTAAGAGGCTAATTTTTTTTTTTTAGGTGGCCAAAATACTCAAATATCTTTGTCCAATCACTCCAATATCTATTTTTCATTTAAAACTCATTACGACATGTAACATACACGCCAAGTAAGGCAGCATTACAAATCCCACTCCGTCACAAATCAAAATGCAGGACGGGAATGATGAGACCACAAACTTTCTGAACAAGGAGTGTATCTCTCTCCCAGTCAGCTCCTGATCTGTAGCTGGGATGCTTCCGTAACATTTAAGGGCATTGCTGCCAGTATAACATCACGAAAAGAAGAGCCGGGATAACTTTGCAGAGGGAAACCAGATTTTTAATTTTACTCTTCGTGTGCGAACTACAAACATAACAAGACACATCAAAGACTCTGCTCAGGTGTCACAATTCAAGAAAGAATACAAAGCCAAGGACAAAGTGTACAATCATATGCAATCCAACAGCAATCGGCAGAGATCGGGATGCGCAGCCGGGATCACTCGCGTCAGCTGCAGTTCTCAGCACA
>NW_009705148.1:0-38264 GCF_000703405.1 Apaloderma vittatum
CCACGACAAACTTAAATGCTATTGACCTCTTAACATTTATTATAAAACCTTCTTAAAATAGATCTAATTTGGGTTTCGGTAGGTGTTTGGGGGGGCAGTTGTTTGTTTTGACTTTATTTTTGTTTGTCAACAAATATACCCAAACAAAAAACCCCAGAGTTAAGGAATTAAGGCAAATGCTAATGTACTAGACTTACGTTGTTATGTTTAAATATTGTTATTCATTTCCCCCTTACACACACAGTACACATAAAAATTATGTCAATAGATTTAATTGAGTAGATTTATTAAAATATGTAGATAATAGTTAATGTCTTTTTGGTGGGAAATAGCTGCGGTATATGCACTACCAGGTCAGATCATTTAATCAAATAAAAATACTGTCAGCGATTGTTCCAGCTAAAGATTAATTGTGCCAACTTAAGTCAGACAAAATATATTTTGGCACTGCTTCTGACAAATTAAAATGAAACAAACACTAGAGATCAGCTTGCAGCTAACAATATGCAAAATTAAAGGATATAAAAATTTAAAACTTTTATGGGAGTGCTGATGAGCTTTTGTTCTAAAAACTGCAAAGATGAGACTTTGCTGTTAATCTTGTTACACATCCACTTAGCAAACAGAAACAAGGATCCTTAAAAACTCTCCTAGTCAAACAAGATAATAGACGCTGAATGAATACTTTGTATTAGTGGCCTGCGCAAATTTATTTTTTTTTAATTGGACAGAAGTAAACCAGCAAAAACCTCAAATTATCTCTAAAGTGGTATATGACTGCGTAAGATGATTATAATAAAGTACAAGGCCTGTGCATTTTTCACTTGAAGGTTAAATTCTCAAGTAACTTCTCACCATGTTGCCATCTCTGCCGAGCGCAGTTGCTAACCTGAGTAAAACAAGAGCTCTTCCTGTTTAAATTCATGTGTTGAATTCAAGACACAGTCAGAGATCTAGTAGGATCAAGAATACTGAAACCCAAACCAGAATCATTGCATAAAACCAAAATAAAACATCAATCCAAGTTTACAGACTTTTAAAATTCTGGTAAGGGAAAAAAAAGACTGGTTATTCTTGATTACATTTATTCCACATTTTTCAGATTCATTTATGCTTTTTCACAAAAGCAAAAACTTCAATAGCTGACATCTTAAAAGCTCTTCAATATAATGTATGAAGAATAAACAGACCGCATGTAGAAATATTTTCAAGCTGAGTACCTGAACAAACTTTGTCTACAAATAATAGAAAGTGTGTAATAGGGTTAAAAACATAATCTGCTATAAAACCAGAACTAACTAGTATCCTACTGACGAACAATATTTCAGAATATAGTTTTCTATGTTAAAAGCCGTTTCTTGGTGCTCCAGAAAGCATAGCTCTTAATGACTAAATCAAAACTGTTATCAGACTGATCTGTAGGTGTACTTTGGCTTTGCAGTTTGGCTCCTCAGTGCCTCTCGTGAGTGCTGAAAAATAGCTACCTGTCCTACCTTTCCTGAAGTGCTTAGCCAGCACACATCCCAAATTATCTTGTTATTAAAAAAATACAATTACCTATAAAAACATCTAGATTCACTCTCCTCTTCATCCTACAGGGCAGAAGCAGCTACCGATCATGAGAACTTCACTCTGTCACCCGTCCTTCTCTGCATTTTTGCTAAGCTAGTCCAAACTAGTCCAAACATATTCTTTGCTTCATAAATGGCAAATTAGTTCTTGCCTAATGACCTTCAGTAACAGTTAGACTGTAAAGTATAAAACAGATCACATTTCAATATCTTTAAGATATGTAAATTCATATCAGGTCACCAGAGCACATAAAATCAACTATTACTTATCTCACAAAGATATCATGTGAGTAGACAGAAATAGAGAAACTGAGGCACAGCTGATGATGCCTTAAGTGGTAAGCTGATGCCTTAAGTGATTTGTTGCTGATGCAGATGGAAACCTCTGCCTGAGCAAAGGCATACATGCAGGTCTCTCATGTTCAGTTTGTCATTGCAGTCCACAAACAGTTCTGTCTGTCCTGCTGTGAACTAAGTCAAACAAATCTCCACACAGATTAATCTCATCTACCATACTTCAGATGCTAGTGGACATAAAGAAATTACAATAGAAGAAAAGTAATAAATTATTTGTATACTGGGTTGTTAATTAATATAGGCTCCCTTTACTTCAGCTGTGTTGGAGTGTTTCGGTGGGGTTTGTGGTTTGGGGTTTTTTTTTATTGTAAGCTACATAATTTCCTTACATTTAGACAATGTGAGTCAGATTCTATTGCTACCTCCCCAGTGTTACTGAGGGCAGACATTCACACTTTTTGAAGTTGACATCCTTATATTCCCCTTATACTCCGTTTACTCAAATACAGTGATGAGGCAACAAAAAAAATCACAAGTATATGAATGAGGGAGGGAAAAATTGAGGAGGTAAGAAAACATTAGTAAAACTGTAAGGCAGTAACAGTGGAAAAAATACCTAAAACCTGTCTCACTTGATCCTGTTTTTACATCCAAAGGTGGATTATAATTTCAGGTATTACACTACTTAAAGATACAGCTTGCTTTTACAATCTGCCTGCTTCCCTGTATAGCTATGGAAAGGATCCTTAATGTCAGATCATTAATCTTAGGACCCTTAAAAAATTTCTTTTTTTAAAACTATGAAGAAAGATCTTCACTCAAGCACAGTTGCAATCAATGGAGAAAACATTAATCACTTGAGAAGTGGTGTTTTGAGACTTATGAAACTGAAATGAATCACAATATGAAAAATGCAATTATTTTAAGGGCTTTGTTTTGTTAACATTCAGTCACTCAATATGCTCTCTTTGCTTGTTGTTTTTGTGTTTGTTTTTTTCTTTGAGGGGTGAGAAAGGTATTTAACTGTTGTTTTGGTGCTCAGTACATGCTCTCTCCATCCCCAAGGTTTGCCTCCCTTGGTGCCACACCACAGGCTGCCTTGGGCACACCTCACTTAAACTGACACAAAAAAATACAGCCTTAACAACATCGTGACAGTGGTCTTGTTCCTGTTGTTATCGTTCAATTCAGCACCTCATTTCAATCCCACACACAAATAAAACTTGACTTTCCATGTAACATGACACTAGGATTATCCACCCTTCCATGGGTTTTTTGTTGTTGTTTGAAAAGGTTCTTTCATCAGAGGCCTCCTAAGGCACACATTCAACCTTAGAGTAAGGAATTTATCTGCTGACTATTTATTGACCTATTAGCTTTAAAAGTCCTGTTTATCTAACAGGGCTGGATCCCGCGAAGAACTCAATAAACTGGTGGTCAGAGTGTCAGTGAACCTGTTCACAAGTACAGGTCCGGACAGGAATAAAAGCCAGCTGATGATTTCAGTAACTCCTCTTCTCTGGCAGCGAGGCATAAATGGGTTGACAGGAACATCAGGTTGCAGTCGGGAAGAACTTTAATCTTCTGCTGTGGCAGTGATATTTCTTGCACGAGATGACTACCTGACTGCCCTTCCTCACACAGGACAAGACCACATGCAGTCTTAACAGACCCAGGCTTTCCTTTTAGGCAACAACAAGGCTCTGGAGCCTTTCGTAGGTGTCAGAAGATTTGCCTGAGATTCTTAACATCAGAGATTTCAATGGACAGAGTCTGTCACTACTCAGCTTGAAGGGAGGTTTGCCACACAAGCAAAGATCAAGTACTTTGCCCGCAGGTATCTACAGGCAGATCCTACAACTCAAGTGCATCTCAACAGCTCTTTCAGGAACAGTCCTATTAATTTCTTTGAGACATGCTGTGCGTAAACCCTATGTTAAAGGATTATGGTCCATTTCATGGTAAAGAAAAATAGCCCTATCAGAAGAAATATGTAGATTGCAAATACAGATTGAGCAAATTTGCATGGGAGTATCATTTCAATGACATGTAAAAACCATAAATTTTTTAGTTCTGTTGCTGACAAGATCTCCTACCATATAGTGGTTATATTTACATTGTGCTACAAAATTAAATTAAAAAAAAAAAAAAAGCTGAATCCTGTTGTTCTACAGAGAAGATTACTGTGAGAAAGGACTTGCTTAATTGCTCAAACTCCAGTGTGCCAATTTGGAAATTTCACCTCTAAACACCTACGATTTAAGAGTACAGGAATTTGACTGCAAACTCTGAATATAGAACATCTGTTTCCAATTGATGTTTCTGAATTTCAATAATTTCAACAAATTTAGATTCCAGAAGAGGCAAATTCACACACATGCAGCTATTTAAGTATTTTTGCTATAGAGGTCAAAGGAATCTTTGTGAAATAATGTACATATTTGTCCCGCATATTTTAATAAACATGCCTTTCTACATATATATATATATGGCTCAATAAATTCACCTGTGTCTGTGGTGCAGAACCCTTCCTTTTATTCAACATGTAAGTATGCAGGATTTGGGGTTTTTTTCATTCTTTTGCTGTCACAGCTCAAAATGAAACTATCAAAGACCATATTCCATCGTTATAAACCTGTATTTTCTAATTTAATTTGCAGGTCAAAAAGTCCCACGTGCTAAATAGCATCACAAGCTAACTAGAGGTCAAATACAGTCATTGAACTAAACGTTTATCTTCTGCTAATTATTTTCAAACTAAATTTAATGGAAATTATCTGTTGGCCCATTTTCTGTCTCATTAGCAACACATGTAATTTAAGTTAGGTTAAATAACTAAGTTCCACCATCAGGCAATCTCAGTCCTCCTTTGACAAGTCACAAAAGTTTGACGTGTTTTTGTTTGGACCAAGTTTGTTGGTGACAAGGAAGTAGCTTTAGATGGGGGATGGTAACAACAGTTTTATTAAAAACAGTGATTTGGTAAAGCCTGGTGGTGCCAATTGAGTGTACCAGTCATCAAATAAAAAATGCAATTGTGAAGAAAGAAAACAAAAAAGTTGCCATGAGGTGTAAATAGAAAAAAATCCACAGGGGGAGAAACAAAGCAAGGGGATCACTGATGAGAGAAATTTGATTGTGGTGTGCTTCGCTGTGTGAAGGATGCTGTTTCTTACATAAGCTGCAAGCTGAAGTTTAGCAAGACATCTTGCTTTCTAAGTAGATCGAGGGCAGTGTGGAACTTGTAGCACAAACAATTTCAGCTCAGACTTAAAAAAATAAATCTCTCATGTTTCACTTTTTCTCTACATAATTTATAGTACCTAGCGTGTAGCTGTGTTGTCCTCTGGGTTTGTTAATCAAAGTCACATTTAGTAAGAAATTCTTACTGCTTGTGAATACACCAAAGATCAGGTCAGAAGTGATGGGCTTGAGTTCTAACCTCAACTATAAATCAGTAATAATATTGCACTGCTTTCTGTAGAGCTGTGTGAAGCTCAGCATTGCTTTGATATGTGATATTAATCTACATACAGATAATAATAAACAAGCACAGAAAAGAGCAGTAGCACTTAACTAGTGAGTGGATACTTGATTTTTTTCAGACTAATACCTAGCTGAGATTTGATATATAGTGTATCAAAGCCACATTCAAATAGGGATTTAGACAGAAAAGCTTGTGTTCTTTTCTATAATGACTAGACAGCAGGAGTTTATGTTTTTTAAAGTCACACATTCATACTGGAAGACAGATCTGACAGAATCACATGATGAAAGCAGGATAGTAATTCAAAGAATAATAGCCTATTCACTGCTCTGGATGAGTGCACAAAATTTAGGCTAAGACATAAGCCCTGTACACTATGCAGAAGTCCTGACTGAAGATACTAAAGATTTAAGTGTATTGCAACAACTGTTCATTGACTGGATTCCACAGTACATCCAATTCTGTACAACTCTGCACAAAGATATCTAACCCAGAGTTTCCTTTCAAAAGAAAACGTTAGAACAAAGAGGCATTTATTTCTTCGTCTCTTTCACTTTGAGCGATCTAGCCACACATACATTCAACTGCCTTTATTTTTAATAAGTGTCTACACTGGGGCAACTTGGTATGGTTAAGAGTCTTCAAAAAACTCTTAGAACAGATGCAGCTTTATTCCTACTTGAACATAGCTAAATACTGTTAGTAATTCTAGTTGCTCTTTTCATACTAACCAGGTAAATCTTGTTAACACCTGAATTAATTATATTCTACTTAATGGCAAACTACCAGGCCAGCATTTTGCGCTTTTTTTCTTGCAGTTTTGATAATTTCCAACTTGAATAACTTCCACTGAAAACTATATTTAAGACTTGCATCATTTGACAAAATAATAGTAACTAATATTTTATCTTGGCAGCTCCTGACATTTTTCTAAACATTATTAGGATCAGAGGTAAATTCCATTTTCAACATCTAATATTGAAGTGGGTCCAATCATGGGTCCAATTATTTGCTTTCTTGATGTTAGTTTCTTTTTTGTAACTTGCAGAAGCAAGAGTGTTTGTGGCCTTGCCTGGAAAGCATTAAACAATGTTTTGGTAAGTTCAGACACTCAGTAATGTGGGGCTTTAAATCCTGAGGAAAAGTCAGTTATAAAGGTTTGGTGAACTGGAATTTTCTGGAAACGTGCTGTCCTCTACGTGTAGTCTAATCATTCTGTATGCATCTTAACAGAAAAGGATATTAGTGGATAATCCTTTGTTTGGGATCCATTCCAAATTTATGACAAAGTAACTCAAGTTGGTGCAAAACTTAAGCCTTGGGGATTATCTCAAGGGATTTGCTTGAAATTCACTTTTCTAGAGAAACTTCTTGGCACAACAGTCTGGGAATCAAATACAAAACCACCTTATTTTTAACAGCTCTCACCTTGAATTTTTCCATGACCCTAATAGTCTACAAAGAAGGGACAGTAGCTTATACAACGTGCAATCTTTAATTTTGCTAATCCTCTGCTACAGCCCAAAAGACTGAAAATGCCTTAACTTGATGGCACTGTAGCTTTGTTGAGTGTTTTCAAGCATTGTGTGCTGCAGCATATAGTGGAGTACTAACACATTTGCTAGAGATGCAGTAAATTCTAGGAGTTTCCCACTATGTTTTGTGGAAAAGAATATTCTAGAACGGCAGTATGTGGGGATGTGTTATCCTTCTTTCTCCTCCTACCTGTTTTAGTGCACTAAAACGTTACTACACAACACAGTAGGGTATCATACAGTCCAATATCCTACGATGAATTAATGTGTTTTACTGCACTTCCACAACTGCAGACCAGATATTTAATAAACAAATAACATGTCAATACTCATTACAATATAACTACATACTGTATCAACAAAACAATTAAGTACTATGAAAACAAGGAAAAAAAGAAATCCAGAACCATCTGGATCAAAAAGAGGGAGATTTCTACATATATGGCCATGCCAATAAAGGATGCTAACGAAGTTATATATCCTTAAAACTATTATTTTTCGCTTTTTTCTATTACTAATCAATTATAAATAAACGTGATGCACGAAAGCAAAAACTGTCAAGAACGTTATTCTTGTCTGAAAACATATCCTAAAAGGCATTTCTTCATTTCAAAGCTGTCCCAACCCAGACTACAAACACTCACACTCAGTATAAGGGGACATTAATTCCTTAAACTGATACTATTTCAGCAATCTTAGGTCAGCTAAACACCCCAAAAGACATCAGTCCCTACAAAAGCGCGTACTGGCTAATATGCACATAGATAAACAGACACAGAGAGAAATATACAAAAAAAGCAGACACTGATCCTCAACTTAAAAGCTCAAAGAGTATTTTAACATCTCCTTCAGTTATAAACTAGATCTTTAATTTTTTAATAACTCTTCTTCTATTCATGCTTGCTGGTCTTTTCCTTTCAGGACTAGACTGCTCACACACCTAACTCCTCCTGTCAAGAATAAACTCACTGGCTTGATGCCACATCTCTGAAATGACTACATTAAATTTAAAAAAGTCATTTGACTGGCCTTTATCAAGTGGTCTGAAAGTTGCATATGAAGAGAGCTTAACCAACATCTCTCTCCACACTATGTTATTAAAACACTAAGCCATTTTTTCCCTCTAGTTACAGAATGTTAATAATTTACAAAGCAAATATTCCAACCATAATCTTCAAGATGCCTCAGGATTGATTCACTCAATATTCCTTTCAATGAGAAATCCTTCAGTGGAATTCTTCATATGATATGAATTTTAATTATTCTAATTATGTATTTTATTTCAATTGAATGGCAGTTGAACAAAGTGGGTTTGAGTTTTATTTATACACATTAGTTGTTAAAGGTTTAATTCTTACGTCAATAAGGCTTAAAACTTTCCCATTAGCTAGTGTTCTTACAGTAAACTTCTGAAAATGTTAAATGATTGTAACAATGTCAAATAAATGCATCCTCACAAAAGGATTCACAGAAGCAGTAATTTTCAATGGCATTATTATGTAGAAACATCACACTACTCATCAACAACATTTTAAAAGCTCATTGAAATAATAAAGTGGCTACAGTTATTTCCATTAGAAGGTTTATAAATAATACCTCCTGTTTGGTACATTGAGAGAGCACAACTGTGTAATAATTGAAACATCAATACAGCTTTTTTGTCAAAAGTCAAAGTTTCTACTTCTAAAAGCAGGCATCTGGCTTACTGTAGGAAGAATGTGCAATTCCCACCCCCTCCTGCTGCCTCAACATTTGAAGTGTGAAGCAAAATGGTGTTTGCTATTCCCGTTCAATTGTCCCTCCATTTTAAAATAAAAACGTATGTAAGAAGAAAAACAATTACACTCTTATTTGTGTAAGTACAATCTCTTTCAGAAACACACACAAACAGCCACTTTGGCTTATTTTCCTTCACTTTTTCATTTTGAGTCAACAGCAACCTAAAAAGGGGAGAAACAAGCAAGACAAAGTAAAACTTTGATAACTGTCGCAGCGTGATAAAAGCAAGTTGCTCCAAGAGCATATGAAGAAATGATGAAGTAGCTAGTCCATCACCCCTATTGTTATGAAGAGGCTCTGTTGTTATGCTGAAATCTTTACTTATGAACTGTTTTCAGTTATATAATTGGATTTTACTGAACAATTTGGAAGGTGACATTCTGGGGAAAAATAAGAGCTTTTAGATACTGGTGTCTCTAGATATTTTACTGATACATCTTATCATTTTAATAACAGCAGATACTCCTTCAGAGCACCTTAGATATTGTATATAATCTTATTGGTTATGTAACTTAAACAGTAACTGTTTTCTGTCAAAGACGCAAATCTTTCTTTCACATTACAGAAAAAGAATGCTGGACTGAAATTTTCCGCAGCAGATTTGAGGCACTAGAAGAAAGTTTCATCCCAGAAAACAGGCCTACATTGCTATCACAGTACCTGCTCTTCACTTGGCACCTCCCAGGCGACTGGTGGAGATTTTTATGGTTAAAAGTTATCGGCCTTCATTCTCCTCAGCTCTTCCACGTTGCCTGACTGGCACAAGGTACTGTGTACTACAGTTTATCACTGAGGAGTTTATGAGTTCCAATCATTTAGCCCTTTCTTCTCGAGCCAAACCTCTCAGGTTCTGATCAGTCAGAGGATATACTGAAGGAAAGGTAGTGGGATTTTCTACTATGAAAACCAGGTCTGATTGAAGTCTTCTTCAGTCTCAGATATGCAGAGCAGTAGGGGCATTCTGTTCACTGGAAACTGATCTTTAAAAATACGTCAAAAAAAGAAATACTGTGTATTTTTGTGATATCTAATCAAAGTCCCATATCAAAGTTCATGAAAGAGAGGAATACCTAAGGAGGGGAAAGAGGCTTCATTGTTTAATAGAGTGCTCTGGCATAGTATGAAAGTCTGTCAAATTGTTTTCTACACCCAAAATCTGTCAGTTTTAAGAATAAGGTCTTATGTGGCTAATTTTCTAATCAAAATTTCAGAATAGCATTTAAACATGAATGCCCGCAACAGTATAATATGAGGCAAACCCTTGAAAAAATACCATTTATTTAAAGTCAAATACTCAGGAAGCAAGTTTCATATCATCTGGCATATTTGTTGGGCTGTATCCTAAAAAGTGGTACTTCCTGATTAACACTGACACTGTCTTTGCACTCATGCAAACAAAAAAGGATTCTAAAAGAGAGCTATATCCAGCTCTGACCAAAATTTTCATTAGTCCGATAGTTTTATAAAAATTGTGACTGAAAATGTTAGGGCTATCAATGAAACAGTATTCTAACTTTTTATTTTGCAGAAATGTATGATATTTTTTCATCTTTCAAGCTAATTAGGCTGATAGTTCAGACTGTAAAATATAGCTGTTTTTCTGACACCTTTAAGGTTCAGCTAACTCTGAACTCTCTCTCACTGAACCCTTTCCACACTTGTTTCAATGGCAACAGACTGCAAACACAGAAAAAATACCCACTTTAATTAACTTTTACTCCTTTCCAGAGGATGTTAAAAGAAAACCAAGAGCTATTACAGAGACAAAGTGAATGAGCCTTTCAGGCAGTAAAGGCTATTACACATTCACTTGTTTGGCAACACTTCTATTCAAGACTAACAGTTTCAAAGACTTATGTTCTTAATAGAGCAGACTAAAACTCTTCTGTTTAACAATTTTCCATCAGAAACTGCTGATTTTCTGGATCAAAACATTCTACGGGAATGATTATTCCACTAAAACTTCTGATGGAAGCCAGGCAGACTAGCTAGAGGGCTGGCAGATTGGCTTGGAAGTCTGCCTAGTAGGCAGCCCGGCTGGCAGGGAAGCAGTCAGGCTGGCTGCCCAGCAAGTCCTCTGCCCAGTTTGCTAGTCCCTCTCCTCTAAGAGGTCAGGCAGATTATGTATTGCAATGATATTTATTGTGAAATTAGTCAACATTTATAAGAATGAAACACAATAATTAAATCTTACTAAAAATACTCCAATAAAGCTGGCATGAAAGGTTGTTCCACTTTTTTCAGAAAAGTAATTTAGACATTTTCTTGCCTGAGGAATATTTATATTTTTGTTCCAATTCAAAACAATAGGAAAAAAGTGAAACTCTGCAGTTTCTGCAGAAAAGGAACCCCAGGTCTGAACCATGTTGCGCTATAAACATACAACTCCATATTCCAAATGAGAAGCCATATGAAGCTACGGTATTTCTGCAATAATAGGCAGAATTTGAAGACAGTTATTGCACAATATAACCTCCACTTTTCCAATAATGCAAGGAAACTAATATTTTGACAAAGCTTAAGGACTTATAAAAGGGTTGGTCTCCATCCTTATTCAGTCTGAACTAAAGTATTTTTTAAAAAGTGAATTGTTATCTGTATAACTCCCATGATTTACACTGGCAGGATTTGAAAACCATAAACTCAGATCGTGGAGTTAAAACTTCTTTGTTTCCAGTAGCCCCCAAGAGCATCTGGGCTACTTATTCACATCACCAGAAGCATATGTCTGGCAACCAAACACAAGTACCAATTGTCACCAACACAAGGAACCATCTGGCAAGAACGAATTTTGCGTATCATTTCTTGACAAGAGTTACAGTTCTGGTGTCCAGGATGGATGGAGAAATAAACCAGCTTGAGTGGAAGATACATATTTTGGTCATAAGACGTACATATCTAAGCTATGCAGATTCTACATCCTTACAAGAAGACATCCCTATTACCTGCCAAAGTGCTAGATGTGACTGTTTAACTTAGGAATATTCCTTATGTAACTATACTAGCAGGAATAAGCTTCTATAGTCAAAAATCCTGATCACACTTAAAACTACAATTCCTGAATTCCTGAAAACCTTGTAGAAATTGTCCCTGGAATAACTACAGAAAAATTCCAATGATGAATAAAAAGAAGTTACTCCATTATTTATTATTTCTTTGCAAACTTTCTGGGAATGTCTGCATTTTTTTCATTTACATTTATGATGCTAGAGCCATATAGTTATGTAGGTTTTGAACATTCTCTTAGACGAGATCTACTTCAGCTTTATTATGTTGTACAGGTGAGAGCCATGAATAAACTGAACATAACTAAGGATGCACAGATATGCTACCAAAGAAACCTTGAACCACTGGTAAACTATTTCTGCCAGAAATATAATGTATTTTACCAGTTTGATACCACCATTACGACCATCTCTACAAACATTCAGCAGCAGAACCTTGCATTTAAAGAACTAAAAGTTTACTTAGAACTAGCAAAAATCTGTTGTGTTTTTTTTCCTCTGCTCAAAATCCTTTGTTTCCACAAACTTCAGAAGTCGATGCTATCTATGTTCACAGCATTTAAAAATAACTGCACTTAACACATCTTGCAATTTTACTCCCTGCATTGCAAACACTATATATAGCATGCATGAACTCACGTTGAAAAGTAAAGGTGACACAAGCACAATGACGCAAACAGGACATATAGATTAGGAGTATTTATAGACTGCAAAAAGAAATACCTTGCCAATACGGCGTGAACCATGAGGCAAGGACAAAACTGAAATTTCTTTGCCTACATATTACACACACAGATCCAATGAAATACATTTCATCCCTTCAGTATCCAAACACCATGGTAAAAAGTACTGCTAATATGGTGGCTCTGCCCTGTGACACATACTAAAAGGACCTTGAACAACAGAGAGAAAATACCTACTTGAAAGTACTAACATTGCAAGAAGTAGTGTTGGTGATTCACACAGGAACTATTCACATAGTTCAACTTAGAGCCCAATAAATTGCAACAGAAAACTCCTAAATTAGGTATTTTAAACCTGCAGGTAAGAAGGTAAATATTCCCTCTAAGCAGCACATTCCTCTGAGTCAATATTGATTCAAGCTTCCCATCACAACTGTATTATTTTTATAAAATAAAGCTAACTCTGAAGTTAATCACAATCAAGCTTCCAGAACCTCAAGAACAAATGTCATGCACATTTCAAATATCAACAGATTCCACAAAACTGAGCTTGTACTGGCTTTGTAACGCTTAGTTAACCTTCATTTCCCAATATGAACTAATGTAGAACTTCACTGTGTGTTATTCAACAGCTTCCACTAGATGCAAATACTAAATCTCAGGTGACTGTTTTCAGTTGGTACGGCAGGGCAGCAGTATGCTCCAGTCATACCACCTTGTTACAAGTGTATGAACCTTGCACAGAAGAAAAATACCAGCTTCACTCCAGCAGAAGAGCTCCAGAGATGCTCAAGAACCCCACCATGGCTGCCTGGGCAGACAAAGAACACATTCCTGTCCAGGAAACCTGAAACCAACGAAGTTGTTCTGAAAAACTTCAGGTTAAGCACTTCACATCGCTAACGTCTGCACTGGAAATAAAGTTGAATCAAAGTTAGAGAGGGAAGTCTCATTCCTTCTTTAGTGTGAGGTTTTGCTTTGTTTTTACCTACTACAGTACAGAAAGAAGGCACAACAGAAATGACGACTTGTCTTCTCACTTGTGAGGTATAAAGACAGATAAGGCAGATATTTTTATAAAGTAATAGAAGGCCAAATCCTCCTTTCTTCACCCACGTGAGTGAAGTCATGACATCTGAGATTTTTTGGAACTGTAGAATGCAGAATTTATCCAGTGCTACCCACTTCAAAAGCTGCTTAGTTATTAAGCTTTTTCTCCCTCCCAACTCCATCCCCCAGCACCTTTCTTCACCCAGGGACCTGCAGCAGCTCCTCATCTGATGTAAATCACCATGGTCCATAGAGGCTGATATCATGTCATGATCCCATTAGGTGAAGATTTGCCATAAAATTTACCTTAGCTTTAAATCTTCGACTGTCAAACCCAGCAATCATTTGGAAAAGTGCGTTAGATCAAGGTCTCTAACAACGGTCTGCAAGTTTAAAAGTCTGTGCTTTTCTAACAGATTTCCAAGTATAAGTAAATTTTGACAACTAATTGCAGAAAAAGAGATTGTGATAACTCGGTTGAATTACCTAAAAGATAACATCACCTGCTGCTTTAAAAGTGTGTATGATTTCTGCTCTGGTACATCATTAAAGTGCTACAGAGTGTATAACTGTTGGGCATGACATGAAGGAAACAAAATCAATCAGATTTAGCACTCAAGGCAGTCCACAAGGCAGTGTCAGTTATCCAAAATGAAACAATGGTTTGTGACTAGAACTTTACTTATTAAATTGCATAGGGAGCTCTTGTGGGTTTTCGTCTTTTCTTAATCCAATATAAGTTTTACTGGCTCATTACTGCCAATTAGGAAAGACTTGACATTAAAAATTTATTGAATGCTGATGAAGAACACCACAAACTCTTACGAAGCGCAATATTAATTAGATGTCAGACTCCGAGGAAGCTCAGATAATGTATAAGAGTAAATATTCAGTTTTTCCATAAACTGTAGTACAGCATCATACCCACAACAAAATACCTCGTTTATGACTGAGGAACCATTTTATACCACCCACAGTCTCAGGGCTCTTACCTTAACATATTGCAGCGCAAAGCAAGAAGCATACAGGGGGCTCAAGGGCATTCCACTTTTAAAAGCGACCTCTGATCAAACCCAGACCAAGGGCGACAAACAGGACTTAGTGACTGCTCTTCTGTGGTCTAAGTGAACTCAGTCAGCATTTTCAGGCCATTGTCCTAAAAGGTATTAACAGAGCGACCGAGACAGCTAGTGCTAAAGAGAACCCTTACAGAGGCTGGTAGCAACACAGAGGTCTCTGACTGAACAACCTGAGACAACCTTCCTCGTCCCACCGCCCTTTGTGAGCTCATCTTGCCATGGGTCACACCACACCTGATCTACAGCTTAGATGACACGATCAGTCCCTAAGACTCAGAGTTCCAAGTTTTCTATCTGACCTGAATTACCATTCCTCCTGCATGCAACATGAAACTGGCAGACTACAGAATTAGTATCCCTCAGGTTTTCTGATACAGTTTTCTGGTACAGTATGTTTTTCTGCTTTTAGGTGGGTTGCTTCCCCTGTCATGGTTAAAAACACATTTATTAAAAAAAAACCTAAAATACATGCAACCTGAAAATGACCCTTTTTTGTCTTTTATATTCACCTGAACAAGCTTCGCTAGCGCACTAGCAGTATGGTTTCATTTTTTAACGATGTTGCTTGCATGGAGGATTTTTGTTGCTGTTGTGTTTTCTTTTTGGTTTTTTTTTTTTTTTAAAGAAGTTCAAGAAAAAAAAGAAAAAAAAAAAAAAACACAACAAAAAACAGACAGATACCGTTACGATGTTATGACCACGTATTGGTAAACTAGTCTTGTAGCTGGCATTTAAAATATGTGGGCTAACATAAAATATGACATGAAGTGCATTACATTTGAGAGAAGGACCTCTAATGTTCACAGCTCTGGCTTTTAACACACATAAATTCTCAACTCCTACATAAAATTATTTTATTTACTCATCCACAAAAATGCATCTTTGGCATATTAGATTGTATTTTATTACTCTCTAAAGTAGAGTAATAAGTGCAATTAACTAGTTAGTTCCTAGCTAACTGGAGACAAAACACTTTTTTTTCTCTCCACATGAACACCTGATAACTCTCCCATCCCTCCCCAGTCCATAACCTTTAAAAGTCCCACCAAAGGGAAGTGCTCAGTAATTATCTGATAAGACATTTTCCATGGGGGGGGGAAAAAAGAATTAAAAAATATTTTTTTCAAAAAAGCTACAATAGAAATGTAGTTACTGACACCACATTTATCTGTAAAATTCCTCAGGCTCAAAGGGGATTTCTAGTCAAAAGTCTAAGCCCAAAACAACTATCAACCCAGCAGTTAGGTTATGACATGACCATGCTTCCTGGCAGGAATTAGATTCAGCACGTCTAACATTTGAAGCCTATGTCTCAATCAGTGGGCTTATTGACTTTTTGTGGCTTTTACTGTCTGTCTTTTCACTGACAGATAAATAAAACCAAAGGCTTACTTTATCTTGATGTAGAATAAAAACAATTTACAACTTAACAGAAATCTGCTTTTCCAGCCACTTAACATTCACTGAATTAGACACCAACAGGATAGTTGAATGTTACTTATCACCTATATACTTTTTGATGTCAATGTTTCTACACAAACCCCAAAACGAAATGCAAAATAAAATAAAAAAACTCACATACATAAGCTTAATCTGCACACACACACACGTCCCAAAATCTTTCTAACTGCGTCCAATAAAGTTAGTGAATAAGAATTTCATATGTGTATAAGGGCCATTTGCAAAAAGAAATACATTTGCTGGTCTGTATTAAGAAGTTTCTTTCCTTTTTACAATATCATCCTCCAAACATTATTGACAAGTAACAAAATTTTCAGGCTACACTAAAAGGCTTCTCAAAAGCAAGCCACAAGTTATAATAACATTAAGCATTGCTTTAGAGCGTCCATGAAGTGCAAATGCAAATGGAGATCTTTCTAACGTCGCAAATTTTAGTTTGCAGCACCATCTCATGAATTTGCTATACAACATAAACCCTGTGTGCTAATGAAAATGAGGCAGTGGAAGCTCATAAGTCCCTTATTTTTGTTCCACCATGAAGCTGACTACCAGCATTTGTGAAATCCCCAGAAGCACAGATACTAAGATGTATTTATGATCAAGTAGTGTTATCTGTTCCACAATTTTAACACTAAAGCTGGATTTCTAACAGTAACCCCCATTTTTTCAGTGGTTGCCTCCATTGCACCTTCCTCTAAAAAGGGATCTGTTTCTCTGAAGTGTCACATGCCACATCACAATTGGGATAAAAACTTTCCTGATGTGCTTAGCAAAAAAATCAAAAAAAAAGGAAGATTTAAATATCCCTACTTAAGATTTCCCATCTACATAAAAAAATATGCATGGTCTGAAAAACAATATGTGTATAACCTTACACATAACTTGAGTCTTTCTGGCAGGTACACAGGTCGCCAAGGAAAATACTTTCTAATATTGGAAAAATAATGTAGAGAATGTCAAGGGCTGAACAAAACAGGCTGTGAAGAGTAAGGATTAAACTGACCTCAAACACATGGCGGTGGCAAAAGGCTCTTTACCTTGACCATTTCTAGGTTGTTACTACTTTCTTTTTTTCCTTCCCTTTAAAGCAATGACTTTTCATCATGCAGGTAGCTGGACATTCAAAAAGTACATCAGGAATAATCTCTTAACACTGTCAACAGGAACATCCAGGCTCTGGCTGCAGAGGCACTCACCTCTCCACATTCCCTGGAACTTGTCCTCAGAGGGTCTGTACAGGCTGTAAATAGAAAAAGCAATACTGTCCTCCAAACCAATTTTTAGCTTCAAAATTTTCCACAGCTCCCTGGCTACTTTCTGCCTAGTCTGCAGCCCATGTCAAACTGGTGATTCAACTCGTACCTCCCAAGGTACAGGAAAAAAATTCTGTTGTGAAATCAATGAAGGATATGCATTTCTAAGGAGTTTTATATTAAGAAAGAAAAAAAATCATTCTTTCAGCCATCCATTGATCAATTTATTCTCCAAGCACTTTGAGTAAATTTATCTGACCTTTTCATTAATTTTGTCAAACAATAATTTTGTATGACAATGGCTTTACTGCTCTCATTATTTCATTCTCTGGAGTCAAATCTTGTGCTCTCCATGCAGAAAAGTCTCATATGGGATTCAGCAAGTTTTGTCCATACAAGCATTCCAGAATTTTAGCCAAAATAAAATTAAAAGCAGCATCACAAACATTACCACTGAAACAAATTGCCACAGACATAGTTATTAAGGAGAATGAAAAGGAAAAGCTAACTTATAAAGACACCTCACAGCTTTCAATCTGTTTAACAGACACAATACCAACAGAATAGAAACAGACTTTATTAAGCACTGAACAAACGACTGAAATAATATTACTATGCCCTTTATTTAAACAGAGGCGACTATAATTGATAAGAAAATCAAATAAAGAGCCTGACTGTGCAACCTTCATAGACCTTCACTACTGTCTCTCAGCTTAAATGAATCACATCATTTATATCAGCCTCTGATTTCCTTTTTCCTGACCATCCCACAGTTTTCTCCACAGCATTCCAGTAAGTCACTAGGACTAGGGGCAACAGGCCTTATCTAGAAGATATTTTTCAACAATTCAACATCATGCTTTCTTTATTTTAATCTCTTTTTATATATATAAAAATACTACTTTCCTAAAGAAAGAGAAACAACTCTGACAACATAATTGTCTCAGATATAGACATGTCTAAATTACAGAGTAACAGTGTTAAAGGTTTGTCCTTCCCTCTTCAAGCTTGTTACTCCTATCTGAGCAGCTTCAAAGAAAAAAAAAAAAAGCTCAAAGTAAGAACTGCAAAGAAGATCCAGACTTAACCCTACTGACTTGAACATCTTCAGGATTCCATAAATTCATCCGAATAATGAACTTGCCACTGAGTCCTTCCACAAATTCTATAAAGCTACACACCACACTCTTCTTCAGTCTTTACTTTTCAATGTCCTGCTGATGACCTTGCTATTCATGTGCTGATAAATTATTTCCAAATCCATTAAATGACGACTTTTTACTTATGACATTTTGTACACTTAAAATTTGCATTTGTACTTAAATCTTTTCCTATAAAAGATTATTTTGTTCTGACAAACTGGATATTTAAAAAGGATCAGCATTCATTGCACAATAGAAGTTGTCAGATCTCTGGATATGCTTGAACTGCAACAAACAGACCACTGCAGATACCGGTCATATGACACAGTAAACTGCTCACTGACATGGTAATTTTTTAGATAATTATAGTATGGGTTACCAAGACCTTACATATGCTGTATTAAATAAATCTCTGTCTTGGCAGATGGGCTATAGACTGCTCTCTTTTGAAGCTGAAGCGGCCAGTTCTGAACTCCTTGCTGGCGACAGCTCTATCCTCTTCCCAGCCTGCGGTGCGGCAGTGCTGCACAAAGCGCTGCGCCGGCACTGCCGTACCACCGCGCCGGCCTCCGTCTGAGAAGGGCAAACAGGCAAGGTGGAAAGGGGAAAGATATTTTTTGAGACCAAAAATTAAACCAGCTATGAAAACCAGATAGAAGTATTGATTTCAAGGCCTGTTCATAAACGAGGCAGCCCTCCAATATAACTATGCTGGTTGTGTTTTAACTCCCACTGAAGTGAACGGTTCAGGCAGCACTGCTTTCTACATTTCACATACTTTCTGTTCTGAAAAGGAAACAGGGAAAGCGAATGTGAAAAAAAAGAAGCAGCTCACTGATTCCTCAACATGCTGCCAATAAATTTTTAATGGGTAAATTCTGAGTTTATTCACTATGCTGCAAAGCTCTCCCACACTCACCTTTTCAAAAAGCAGGAAAACAGATTATATTACTGTTTCCCAAGACTTTAAATGATAGAAGAAACCTCTTTCACTTCAAGGTTTTACAAATCCATATAATATTTTGAATAAACCCCTCAGATTTTATACCATTCTTTCTCATTTATGTTGTCGGATGCACCGTGGCATGAGGCTTAAAAGCTAGACAGCAGTACTGCTCCAAAGGCAGCATAGCAAACAAGAAAAACAATTAAATTTTGTATGTTTACAACTGAAAGTCTGCTGTAAATAACCATGTCAAGTAGATCTTGCTGTGGGAAGCTGGGATTGGAATATTGATAAGAACTGACCGTGTCAAGGAAGGAAGAGCGATCAGCAACAGACTACAGAAGGCAGGGCTGAATCAAGAGAGAAAACTAGATTTTGCCAAGCTAAGGGATAAAGAAAAATACAGGAAAAAAAGTAATGAAAAGTAAAGAAATCCTAGTAAGCTGACTTGGGGGTTACAGAAGGTGATGAGACAAGAAAACAGATCACAATTCTGTGGTTTACCTTCTGTTCTGCATGTCCTCTATGATTTTTGATCTTTCTTCAAATGTTTGATTCCCCATTTATTATCTCGTTTGCAGCAGATTGCTTCACACTGCGAGCACTGAATCTAGAATATGCAGATTGGAAAAGTTTCCAGCTCTATCAAGCCTTTTTAATCTACAATGGGAAAAGAAACTATGCATATGATGGCCTCCAAGACTTAAGAAACAAGTGTAAATCACACTGAGAACATGACTATTTTTTAATGTATACTGCTGAATAAGCATCAAAGATCTAAGGGGTTCTTTCTTCCTTAGGCTCCTGATCCAAAGATATTCTTTTTTTCTCCGAACCTGCCTATCTTAGGATTAGCCTGCCAATATCCACCAACCCAGAAATGAGCATATGTCAAAGTACTTTGAAATCTTCAGGGAGAAAGTCGAGTCTTTCCGATGCTCTCCATTCCATCTCAAGAGTCCTCTCTTCGGAGAAGTGAGCATCTGATCAGTGATAAGTGTGGCCTTATCAAGAATAAGGAAAGTATAAAGTAATAGGAAATAAACAATGCCAGAGAGGCCAGACTGCAAGGTTTCTACTTTCTGAGCCTAGCCTGGCATTTAAAGATAATAGAACAGTACAAACAGTAACACTTATGGCTAAATGTTTTGTCAGTAATTTAAAATAATCACATTTTAGTCTTCACGTCATAAAGGTTTTTATAGCACAAAAATCCCTCCAGTTCTACTAAAATCTTTAACTATCTGAAAAAAAAATCTCACGATGAGAAAGAGCGAGCCATAGCTCATTTTGTAATCACTGCCTGGCATTAAGAGTTATGAGAAATCAATTATAATAACTATTAAATGAGGGGGTCATCATCAGTATGCCAGTAGCCTTGACAGAAAAGTGTGTTAAGAGCACAATCACTAAATATATTTTCATGTTTCCTGTGATCTGTATAAATGTGAGAAGCTGAAGGTGGAAAGGAAATTGTCACTACATGAAAGTCTACAATAATGAGTAAAAGTTAAATTTATTTACCAAAACCTAATATGGCATCATCACTACACATCATTAAGATAGTATGCATAGAAGAAAGATCACTGGAAACCATGCAATCATTTTGATAAGCTTGTAAAACAAAATTCTTGGTTTTGTTTATAGAGTTCAAACTAGTTACACAGATTATGAACTGAGCAACAACAAAAAATAGTCACAAATTTTAAGGAACATACACGCATGACCAACAGAAAGCCTAGATAAAAATTGTGATTCCTTTTTCTGCTAGTGGGCCATCAGAGAAAGTATTTTTCTTCAACACATGACCCAATAAAACCACATGAAGTTTTTACCCTCCTCTTGGCTCTACTGATATGACAGCTAACACGCGTGGTTTCTTCATAAACTAACATTCAATACGTCTCAGAACTTATTCTGTGGAATGAAACCATAGTTCATAATAAACTAAAGGTACTTCCTCATACTCTTAAATGACAGGAAGACTTTCTGCAGTTCTGCCACTACACTCCTACATACATTCTTGATGTTGTAGTCTTGAAATACAACTTCATTTATAGAAGAAACCACTCTCAAAAGATAGCAATTTAATTGCAAATAGCAGCACTTGTAGTGCCAAACGTGTTCTAAGAAAAGCAGGATTGAACCAGCAGATGCTGTCCTATTTGAATTCTGGCTCTTGAACAATTAGGATCTTAAAGGACTAATTCTTACAGGCTCCTCCTGCACAAAGAAACAGCAAAACACTTCTGCGCTCGTTTGAATCTCAGAGTGGAAGCATATTTGTTTTTATTCTGCAAATGAACGATACATCCTTAGTATTTGACAATCACTGTATCAGATTAAATGGTCTGTGCAACAAGACGTACCTGCATTCAAAGTCAATAGAGGGAAGGATACAGGAAAAAGATAGCTGCAGGATACAATGATAGTCAGACCTAAACTACTTTGTTTATTTGAATTTCTTTCCAGCCATCTGTATTTTGCCTTTACAGAGCAAAAGTATTGTCTCATTTGCCCTTGACGAGATATAAATTAAGAAATGCTGCTAACATCCTTTTTTTAAAAAAACCAAATGCATAGATTCTCATTTCGATGGACATTTTGAAACCATTCTCCCTTAAGCATATGCTAATATTTTGTAAGTGCTCCTGAAATAAAATCTGTATCACTACAGTCACGTGCCATTATTCTGTCTACAATTGCTAGTATCAGCTGCCTTGTCGTTACAACTTGAATCAGACTTTGCTGCAAATGTTTTCTCTCTAGGGTACATAATTTTACCTCTCACTCCTCCTGAAAATTTTCATAGAATCATAGAATGGCCTAGGCTGGAAGGGACCTTAGAGATCATTTAATCCAACCTCCCTGTCATGGGCAGGGACGCGTCTCAGCTAAATCAGGCAACACATGGGGTCCGAATGGGGATAAGGCAATCTACAAACATCCTCTACTCCTGTTCATGGTATGAGCATCTCTTCTTTACCAGCCTTCCCTCCGAAAAGAAAACCAACATTTATTCAACAAATAAACAAAAATAAAATTCCCAGTTTCTTCTCAGCAAAAACAGTTTGATTTTTAACGAATCCTAAAAAGTAGTATTACTTTCAACACATTTAATAAAAGCAATGAATTAACAGAAAGAAAGTCCTAATTACAAGCCCTAATTAATAACAGTAAATCTTGAAATGTTTTTGTGTCTTAACATGCACAATACTTGACCTTGAACCCTGTAATGTCTATCATGACCTCACTGTCAGAATTACCATCTTTACAAGCATACGAGATCTTGCATTTACCTCAAGCAACTGATCTGTGCAGCACTGACAAACATTTTGGTTTTAAGGTTACCTAGTATTTCACTTTCCTGGCATACAACTGAATTGATTAAATGAAGGTATTCATGGCCATGAGATTACTTTACAAGGCAAGGATAAAAACAGACATTTACATATTTTTAGATCAACCTGTATTCCATTGATATTTCTATAATGGCGCATGTTGACTTGAATTCAATTTTTATCTCCCCATCAGTTCCGGTCAGGAGAGATTTTGTTTTCATATGTAGCAGACTTATGCACCTACAATTACTTTTAAATTTTACATAAATAGGCTTAATTTCAGAGTCTCAAAAAAATAAAAAATGAAAAGCACATTATTTACCATATAGTTCGGCAATAAATGGAGGTAAGTGCAGATTCTGCTAATAATGATTTAATATTCTGATGATTCTATTAAAAAAATAGGATACTTATTTAAAATAGACAATTTTCCTTGGGTTTTGTGTCAAGCATCAGTATGGAATGGACGTGCTACAATAAAGGTAATGCTGAGCAGAGATTCCAACACAAATTTAGGTTTAGTCATACTTGACTGATTAAAGAAACCAAAAGGAGTAAAAGGAGGGGCATGGGGGGGAAGAAATAGCTGATACATAAAAGAACAGTTAAGAAAGTATCCATTTGGGAACAGAAAATCACATTTCTTTAGAAATAATGTGATTTTGTGCCGTAGATTTAATCTAGATGAGGCAAGACTTCGACTTAATAAACAGAAGTCTTTCACTGAGATGAATAAATTTGGAAGTTTTAACAGCACAGGACATGTGACTCGCTCCCCATTATTTACTGCACCCAACATATATGTCTTTGAATCTGCCCCATGCAACAAGCTCCTGCATTTCCTGAACCATACCATCTCTACGGCACACTGTAATAAAACCTTGCAATGACAGTAGAATGCAGCAGATTTAAAGGAAATCAGCATGACTACTTCTTTCCATTTGACAAAGAGGAGGCTGAGGGAGGACCTCATCATGCTCTACAATTACTTGAAAGGACATCGTAGAGAGGTTGGTGCTGGTCTCTTCTCACAGGGACAGAACCAGGGGGGATGGTTTCAAGTTGCAACAGGGCAAGTTTAGGCTGGACATTAGGAAGAAATTCTTCATTGAAAGAGTGGTCAGACACTGGAACAGACTGCCTAGGGAGGTGGTTGAGTCGCCATCCCTGGATGTGTTCAAGTGTCATTTAGATGTGGTGTTGGGTGATATGGTTTAACGGTGAACTTGTAGTGTATGGTTAATGGTTGGATTCGATGATCCCAAGAGTCTTTTCCAACCTGAATTGTTCTATGATTCTATGATCCTGCGGAAAGATTCCTACCAATCCCATTTTGCAACAAATAAAGTCTCATGTAAGTGAGAACTCTCTTCTGTAATTTCATACTTACATAATGTATAAACACATCAAAGTCTTTTGCTCCTTCAGCAACACTCCTACCTTTCCAAAATCAGATTTTAAAACACTGAGTTTATCTCCAAACATTGTTCCTCTAAAATAGTCATACTACAAATACCATCAACATCTGAAATACTTAATTATCATCACACTGATCTGTAAAGTCACTGGAATACCAAGGTTTAAATTCAAACACATCAGCCCAACAGGCAAAAAAGTTTACACCAAACTTGGCTCATGAGCAGTGCACAGCTTTGAGGTCACTACAAACAGCCAAATAGTGAAAGCAGAGACCGAGGTCTATTAAAATTTTAAAGTGAATGTTAGAAAGCCTGCAGTTCTCCAGATAAGCACACACATACAAGCCCAGAACATGCGAACATTCTACCACACGTCATACGTGCCCCCTCAGATACACCAACCATCTTTAATGATAACAAACTCAATTCTACAGTTTATTGTTATTATACAAAAAAAAATAAGCAAGGCACGATATAGAACAAACAACTGGTCATCTTGCTAGGAGCTTAGATGTCGAAACCTTTGCTTTATCGAATGCAGTTTCCTTATCTTGCTGTTGAAAAATTCAGTTTGCATTTTTATAATTTTAGTCCAGATGGATTGCAGGCTTGGATGACAACATAAAACTGGTTAATCAACTTTCATGCCATATTTATGTTGCAACAGGGAGGTTTTACTGTTGTCTGCAGTTTACCAGAGCATACTGTGGAATACAGTCAGTGTTTTATGTACCCTTAAAATTGCAAGCTGCAGCCCGCTTTGCCATCAGTGACCCTAAGCCAGCTACCAACAAAAATCTCTTGTCTTTGCTGAACATAAATTCAGGTAAATTTAATTCAAAAAAACCACCCAAACAAAAAAAAACCAACACAACTAACACCCCTCCAGCAAGCAGAATTATATTTCACTCATGAAATTTATGACTTCTTAGTGCTCCTGGTTACCTTGTATCAAAGAGCCCAGTTAAAAGTCAAGAAACATGTATTTTCTAATTAATTTGTTATGGCATTACTATCCTCATTCTTAATGCAAGAATACAGAAATTCCTTTTACATAAAGTGCAGTGTAAATGTAGCTCTGATTATCATATTTTGACAACAGTACTGCTTTAGTTTCACTAGAGTTATTTTCCCCAGTATGCTGAAAGACTTGCAGAGAAAAAACTGTCAGAATCTACTATGGTATTCTGTGTTTTATAAATCACTTGTGGGCATTTATGGCAGCAAGTTAACTTAGTAATTAAAATCAAATCCTATGGCTGTTCAGAAAAGTCAAGACTCTGATAGCAGACAACAATTAACAACAGATATTTGAACCATATCAGTTACATATAGCTTGCAATTAACATTACTACTCATAAATTATAATGTACAATGTCCTTTGCCTAACATGACCAAGAAGCAGAACTACTCATGTTTAACCAACTGGCTTTACTGCACCATTGTCACTGGGGTTTTTTGGAGGGGTTGGTTTATTGTTCCCCTCTCCCCAGAATTTTGTGTGTTTTGGTTGAGTATTGGGTGGGTTTGTTTGTTTTTATGATGTAGCGCAGCACAAATCAAGATCCTAAGGAGATTATATGTGGTATGTAATTCATATGTTATTTTGATTAATAGAAGTAGAATATCTGCAGTTTTAATATAATACGGAAATATGCCTTATCATAAAACTAAACTCATAAAACTCATTTCAGTAGCTTGAAATACAGAGACAATTGATACCTGCAACAAGGCACTGTGTTTTTTCCCTCCGAGGAAGAAGCACTCTGCCATTGCCAATGATAACAAAACTATATTTGTAGTTTAAAAGTAGTTGTAATATGATAGGCTATAAATTCATCAGCAAAGCAGGACTAAGTACTATCTGCAGGTGCCCCAGATTAGTTTCGTTTTCAGGAGAACGGAAAGACACAAAAACCCTACAACCGTGGGGTAAGGAGATCATTTGAATTGGCTCAAAATTTGGAAACAGTACAGTGAGTTCCAGCAGCAATGGTTTAGCAGAGTAGAAGTGATGTTTCTAGAAGGAATATTTTCTCAGACAACTACAAATTACTTTTAATCACATCTCCAAATCTTGGGAGGGATACATTGCTATCTACAAATTGCTTAAACCTCTTCCTATAACAACAGTTCCTGAAATTTTACTTTCCTGTTCTTTTCCTTCCACCAAAAATCTCTTCCGCTACACTTTTTAAAACCAGATGAGACTAGGTCATATTCTCTCCATAACCCATCTGAAATTTGTAACATCTTTTATTCACAACTAATTTTGTCCTTTCAGCTTTCCAAGAAGCTGCATTTCTTTAAACTAAACTAGTTATTTTCATAACCCCACTACTTTAATTTTATTATATTATGTTTTGGTTTAATATTTTAAGTACAATTGAATTAATTGTTGATAATGCCTTTAAAAAAATCTTCGTTGAAAAAAATTCTTACTGAATGAACCACACTTTAAGTAATAAAGAGCTGCTTTAAATTATTTATCATGTCAGCCACCACAGACGACATTTAACCATTCCCTAAAATAATAAAACTCTACTGACCTCTAAAACCATTCCACACTGTTTTTATTCTTTCTGTAACGATGCACTCAAATGCAGAGAAGCAACAATTATAAATATATCTGGGATTTAGTATCATAAACTTTTCTACTACATTTGTGAGAAGACAGGCCTGTAATGTATGTCCAGAAATTACTTTAATGAAATACAGAAATATGCAAGTTGGTTGGGTACCAGTAACACGAAGGAGCTGCAAGTCTTTTACCTTTCTTATAAGATAAATAAGCATGGCAAAAAACCAGCTCCTTGCCGATGTGCTTACCTTGTTACC
This sequence comes from Apaloderma vittatum, assembly GCF_000703405.1. NCBI lineage: Eukaryota > Metazoa > Chordata > Aves > Trogoniformes > Trogonidae > Apaloderma > Apaloderma vittatum. The sequence goes on from NW_009705148.1 coordinate 26,886, forward strand.
AGTACCCAAGTTGACATGGTATTTATAACTTCTACACTGCAGTCACTTTTTGGACATTAATACAATGTCTAAATCCTCTGACACAAGCAGGAACTACAGAGAGCTTCAAGAAAGTTGGAAGTAGTGTTAACTTAATCAAGCAGAAAGGTCTGCTTTCAAAAAATATAGTACTGAGCCAAAAAGTGATTTGTTCAAAACAACACAGCCTAGGATACTACTGATAGAGGGCTGAATATATAAACCCTGATCAACTTGCTTTACCCCTCAGAGAAAGGTATACAAATCCTCAAATCAGTGAAAATAGTCTGCTTCAGCATGTTTTTTTGATTAGTTAATGACCAAAGCAAGTATATTAATCATGCATTTATTATTAAAACAAAATGTTTTCTTGTCAGAGTTTGAGTGACGATGCCAAAACAAATTAGATACTACCTCCACACGAAGCTGTGCTCTTGTTTCAAAGAGTATATAGGCCATACCAATTCAGCATGAATCAGTTCTAAATGGGAACAAAACCAGAACATTGTCAAATCTCTCACCTTCTTCACCAGCCACATTGCACTGCTTTGCTGAAACTGTCTGTCTCTGCTTGTCTTTTCTACGCAGTTGGTGCTGTACCACCCTTCTTCCTTATCTCCCCTTAAAACATAGAAGAAAAAAATTCTCTTTTATAATTGAAAGCATGCTAGTTTCAGATCATTACAAGAGCCACACATTACTCTCCTCTTTTGTCTTACCAGTTGAGATAGTCAGCTCCTTGCACTGAAGAACCTAATTTTGTGCAAATCCAGCAATAGCAACTACCTAAATGTTATTAGCACACACTTACTAAATTTAGCAGCATAATTGTGGTTCAGTAACAATTCATCTTCAACTCATTAGATGTATCTTATCTGTGTCTGCATAAGCAAAAAAAGATCAACTCTTTGCCACTTTTGGAAGTCTTTTTGCCCAACATTCAACAGCAAGTTGCTGGTCAGAGTTTTCAACTCCAGACCAACAGTATTTCCAAGACGAGGATCTGCAGAATCATCCACTTTTGATAAAGAGGCATCCTTGCTGACAGTTTTCATTTTTTATTGATCCAATAATTATAGGAAATCCTATTCAAAGTAACAGAGGACTCTGCCTTGCAAAGACCTGTTCTCTTACACTCCAACATCCTCATTTCCACAACTGCTTCATTAAATCATTTCATAACAAATTCTTTACAACATTGCTGCAAAAAGATTTCTCAGTTCCTCTATAAACGAAAACTCCTGGATTTAAATAGTATTGAAAAGAATAGGTTCCATCATCACTTAATAAGGACTGAGAAACACTGTTTTTAAAGCTTCAGTACAGTTTCAGCTATGGAGTATGGTTACTACCGAGTAGGAAGCATATGACCACCCCTGGTCCCACACAGATGTGATTGTTACAGCTGGTAAATGGCACAGTATATTAAATTTGGCACTACAGAAAACTAAAAGCCGTATCTACAAGGCTAGGTGAAATAAGAGATCTCTTTATGCTAAAATTCTCTTTTCCAGAATTAGACTAATAGGAAGTATCGTAACTTTAGTATCGTGTATATTTTAAACCCATATTGGTTTTGTCTTTTCTTTGCTTTTTTATTATTTCTGCTGAGATATGTCTATAATTAGAATATAATATTCTTTGTGTACCTGAATACTTAGGGAGAGTTACAGAGCCTACAAAATCATATGTATATCTAAGGAACTCCTGATTTTGTAAAATGAAAAAAAAAAACCACAAAAGTAAACACAAAAAATCATGTAAATTTTACAAAGGTTTTTGCAGTGATTCCTAATCGTCCTTGTAGTATATAATTAGATTAATCTAAAAATTAAAAACTTAACTCATACACATCATTATGATAATTATTTAAAGTAGCCAGATGCACAGTATTAAGGGTTGTTTCACTTCCTCCAGAAAGGCTCAATCAAAAAAACCTAGCCATACAAGCAGGACACTTAAGGTTTTCAGAGTTAGCCATACAAGTGGAAACATAAGGTTTTCAGAGTATGGTTCTTACAGGGACATTCCATCAAGTCAAGCGCCACCATAGGTACAGTTTCTTAAAATATTCTCTGAGTCTATATGCCAAACTTTTCCATTGAAATCACATGAATTCTGTTACAGGTTCAAACTCAATTCAGGAATGAAATTTTTAATGGCGACAAGCACACTGCAGAACCATAATACCTGAAGTGATGTCGATTTTATCCATCTGAGCACCAAATAACCAATACCTCAGTGTCTAGAGTGGAACACTGATGTACACACAGAAATTTGAAAAGTATTGCTCTTCCATTAAGCAAGTTTAGCAGCTCACATTATCAAGAGAGTTAGAACCAGAAACGAATATAGGGTTCCCTAGTGCTGAGAACTAACCATAACGTCTTGGGTGGTTTATACAGCAGGGGAATTCATAATTAAACATCTCATAAGAAGGAAAATTAGTTGCTTTAGAGCAAATAGGCTGCCATGGGAATCAACAAAGAACATTAACATGAAATGCTGAGATTCCTCTTAAAATCCCATACCTCTCTAGAAGCTAAATAATTTATTTTGGGATGCAGCAAACTAATTATTTTCAAAAAAGGAGCCCAGATTTTTGAGAAAAAGAGCCTAGATTTTTCTTTTTGCAAAACAATAGTAATAAGAACAAAAATATCAATTCTCTTTTATTAAATAACTCAGGAAAAGTGCATAGTGCATAATATTCACACTCAAATTTGAACAATCGCACAGCTCTAAGGTAGATTATACTAGACTATGCAGTTACCTGAGTAGCTATTTCTCAGGTTTTGTTGCTGAATATTCTGCTATTTTATGAAAATGTTTAATGTATTCAGTAATTACCGTGAACCAAGTTACTAATGGAAACGTCCTCCTTTCCATATCAGATTTCTGACCAGTAAGCTTCAGCATAACACAGAACAGCTGCAAATGGATCATATCGGAGCTACAGACAGCTCCCCATCTTGTCTTCTCCTAGATGTGTATGTCAGTATTAATGAATCAAAGAATTTCAACTATTTAATACCACTTATTGTCTAAAATAGTTTCAATAAAAATTATGTTTAAATCAGTGGTTTAAGTAAAATGAATTTAGCTAACACTATTAAGTTTATTTTAAGTTATTTTACTATTTTTATAGTACATCCCTTGACATTAATGCCCGTGCCAGGCATTAACTATGTAGTAAGTCTTTTACTACTACAAAGGTTGCCCCAAACCCTTCTAGTTTTAGTTTTAGCTATTTATATCCACCTCCTTCTCTTTGGCCTGGGTCCATCTTTGTTGTGAACCTCGCACAGCCCTTAAGAAACATTATGTCAGGTCACTGCTGTTTGTAAGTACAGACTCTGAATTTTAGAAGATCAGCATATAAGTCTGGAGTGAGTTTTCATGCTTTTTTCTGCGTATGTGTGCAGATGGGTCTCAGTGTACTGCAGATATCCTAGCCTTCGGTTTCTCTGGAACAATCAGCATGTGATAATCTGTGCTATACTTCCACTAACTATCCCCAACACGGTTCAGAGTTCGCAGGCACCAGATTTCTTTCACTCTTTTAAGCAACCAACACAATTAGAAAAGAAAATCACAGTCCAAACCCCTGCTTCATTGCAAAGTGATGAAACTTTCCAGAGCGTTACAGACCTGAAGCCTATTATAACTGTTACATTATTGATTCTGATATTCCCTTCAATTGTTTTCCTCCTGGTATGACATATGATTCACAGTAGTGGGACTATTTTCAATGAATCATCTACTCATAGCTGCAGGGCCTCCATAACGGCAACGGTGACTTCTAGTCCTACTTGCCAATGTCCTGTGTTTTTACACATATATCTAGCTAGCTAACGATGGGAAAAATAGTACTGAGAAAGGAGTAATGGAAATGAGGATAGAATCTTCCATTGACATTGGAAGGTCCATATTACATTTTTACAGAAACATTTCTAAACCTGCCCCTAAAGCACAGCTTGCTCTTCTCAGCATCGGACACACATGATCAGATATCAGATGACACTTCCAACCAAGCCCTAAATTATGTCAGTATTTTTTTACAGCTCATCTCTCCTCAAGATGAAAGGCATGAACATCGCCGAAAGAGACCTGCAGGTGAAAGATATCTAGCTAAAAAAATAAACAAAACTTGATGTGGCCCAACCAAGTTAAAGAAAGATCCAAGTTAATTCAGATAGGAAATATAGCTATGAAGGGCATCATCTACGTATTTGACAGACAATAGTGAGATTAAGGGGGTTGTAATTTACATATTTAATAGCTGTAATATCACATAATGCCTATTTCTATTTGTGACTCAACAGGAAAAAAATTTCATTTCCCCGTCAGAAACAGGCACAACAATGTTTGGTGTTGATCATAACACTGTCCTGATCCACACTCACACCTCAGGCTGTGGGAGGTGAATTCTCCGAATGTATGGTGTAACGAGGCTGCAATTCAGCCAGGATCCCACTCATGTTTTTTGAAGAAGGAGGAATAAAGTGATTTTTCCCTAACAAGTCACAGAAGATATTTCCTTAGATATAGCATCTTCAAGTGTAGATTTTCCACAGGCTCAGACTACATTTGACATGGTGAAATTAACAGCCATGTACAAATTTAAGTTGCACATTCCTTTTAAATAAACCAAAGAGCTTTGCATAAACCATAAATTTAGTCTCTTCTTATGAAGAAACTAAAATTTAATACATTTAAGTGCCAAGCAAAACATAACCTGTATATTTTCTCCTAAATATACTTTGTATACCTTTAAAAATCATGCTCAAACAAAAGGATATTGCACACTCACAGGATGCATTGCCTCCCAGAGCAGAGCAGCAGAATAGACATGAAGCCTGGATTTTTAAACAGCATTCCATCACAAACTCCTTCCACGCCCTATGGGGAGTGATTTGCAATCTGCCTTAAAGACAGGAATGTCTTTCTGACTATGTGTAGTATTTTTGCAGTATGCTCAGACTATGAATGATTGCTTAATATTTTTCTTCCACCTGTTTAGGAGATGTGGCAGTGAGGGAAGGTAAGGATATTCTATTACCACTAGAAGAAAGCTATTTTAAGAAGTATTACCAAGATTGAACCACATAAATTTAGTTTTATAAATACTTTTAACATCATTCTGTACTCTGCTCACTCCTGTTCTCAACCCAATTAAAAACCCAGCAACAACAGGCAGAGGGCTAAAAGGCTTCAAAACACGAGCGTCACTGTGGCATGGCATCAATTCTCTTTCAGAATATGAGACCTGGTGGGGTTTTTTTGTTTTTTGTTTTCTTTTCCCCCTTAACTGAAGAGATTCCACGGATAAGCAAATTTAAACAGGTACTTAAAGAAAAATAGGGGGGGCCAGTTAGCTCAGTCAGTTAGAGCGTGGTGCTGATAATGTCAAGGTTGCAGGTTCAATCCCCATTCGGTCCCCGTGTGTTGCCTGATCTGGTTGAGAGGTGTCCCTGCCCATGACAGGGAAGTTGGATTAAATGATCTCTAAGGTCCCTTCCAGCCTAGGCCATTCTATGATAAGTCCTAAAATACCATAAAAAATATTTCTCTATGATAAGATGCATTTTGGTGTGTGTTCACAGCTCCATAATTGAGCACAGATTTTCTTTTATCCTAATTGTTAATGAACATGGTAGTGCTGATAAGACTAAGTATATGGCAATGCTTGGGAAGTAGGTCTGCTTGGTTGCTAGCATCTGCTATTAAGTACATTAAGACCTTCTATATGTGGAGAAAGAGTCATAGAAAGGGGTTCTAAGTCCCAATACCAGAATTATAAAGAATGTACTTAATTTGTTTCAAAGGGATTAGATCCACAATAAAAACATCTAACTCTACAGAGCTTCTAAAACACTTTGAATCTCTGATCAGTAAATAACATGGGTAACCAAATGTTCTCTTTTCTTATTTTCCATATATGGGATTTACTGCGGATTTTCTTTATTCAGAAGATTGCTCAGCGTCTTAAAGGGGTTCAGAAGTGGGCCCATAGAAAAAAACCCCACACTTGACTCTGAATTCAGCAGTACTTTCAAAAGTAATTATTCTACTTACATTAGCTTTGAAGTAAATCCAGAAGCATTAGCTTTATGTTCTTATGAAATACACAAAACTGCACATGCATGAAAAAAAAAAAAACATGCCTTAAATCTACACACTTTCAAACCTACCAGTCTGTCTGAGTAAATATATTTACTAGTTTGAATATTCAAAGTGGAAAGTGCTCCTCAATTAACTGAAAATTGGGTTTAGGAGCACCGATATGTCAGTATTTTTACATTTTGAAACAGTAGCCTCATTCATTACAGGCACATCCCTGAAGACAGTTTAGTACATTCAGCATTCATGACAATTCTGTAATAGAAATCAGCTGCTGTGATTTCCTGCAGAAAGCATGATTCGTTTTGGACCAAAACCAATTTAAATACTTTCTGCTTTCAGTTAAAAGTTAAAGATTTCTGGCACGTGATTTTAAAATTGATTACTGGACTGTTTTACTGCACTTTTAACCCTTCTCTTCAAATTAAAAAGCCCTGAAAATTCAAGATGCCACCTACAAACTTGGTTAAGTCCAATAAAAAAAAGATCATGACAATAGAGCTTTAATATCAAAGTTTATATTTCATTGAAGGTCCAAACACTAAGCATTGTGGATTCCTATAGACAGCAAAATACATAACACAAAATTTAATAAATATACAGCTACAGAGAGGTTATTTCATCCACCCAAAAGTAAAAAGATAAAACATGTGTTTTCCATGCCAAATAATTATTTTCTCCCTTACAGTACTGAATGTTATTAAAAATGTTTTTAAAATCCTATTCACCAGATTGCTTTTGAAAACAAGCTATATAGCAGCATATAACCTTTACATTTTTACACTCAGTCAATATTTAGCATTCAATCTGAGGATCTCACACCCCCACACTTGTAAAATAGAAATTCAAAACTCTTTCCTGGGCAAAATCCAATTGAAACTTGTGACCACCTCCTCCAACTCCCAGAGGGAAATATGGAGAGTAAGGTGCCATGAACCCCTCAAAATCTGTCTCTGTCATCACAGTGAGAAATTTTGCAAGTGTATCCTCTAAACTGTTATTCCCATGTTACAGATAAGAAAAAAAAGACAAATGGGCATGTTTAAGATGAAAGTTCATAGAAATAACCAAATCTTGAGATCGAGACCTACTAGAAAACCTGTCTCTTTCCCACATTGAATTCTGGTTTCAGTTTTACCTCCCTCAGAGCAAATAAACACATTCTGTAGCTTCAGGGTTCCACAGAAATACATGTGTAATCCAAGTTTCCCAAGTTTTCATCTACTAAGGACTCAACTTCTACAAACCAAAAATAGCTACTATGCATTGGAAGAATTACTGAACTTTTCACACAGAACTTTACAGTTTTGTAGTTTCTCTGTGCCCTTTGATTATTTAAAAAAACACGCTGTTTAATCTTTTTCAAAGTTCACATTTCTTTTTAGTATCAAAGGAAGTTGAAATCCAGGGATTTGTAGGAAAAGATTTTTGTTCTTGTGTGTTAGTTCAGCCACAGGTTTCTGCAATAGCCCTGCTGCTTTTATTTTTCACATTTGATTAAGAAATATATATGATATTCACTGTACTTGTAGTTGGCAAATCTCTTCTGAAATCTAGGGCAATGCTGATGCAAAATGAAACAAAAGGACCATAAGTTTATTGTAAAGAGACTCCAATTTCTGATATGCAAGACAGTTCTCTCAAGTTTTAGAACTGTAATTTAACTGGACCGAATAAACTTTGAATAAGATTACATTACAATGTAATTACAAAGAAAAAAATACATGTGATTTGACACATTTATCAGTCTTTAGAGTCTTTGTTTCCTCTTATTCTCTTTACCATTTAAAATAGACTTGACTGGAAAAACTAAGTTCCATTTTTAGGAACAATACAGTAACGTATAAAACACTATAGATGTTTTAAAAGTATTTTGATTTCTTTTATGCAACAAATACAAAATAATTAATATCTTTTTATTTTATGTAAGTCAATGCCAACACTTTTTGCATCTTCTCTTCTTTAGATATTCCCTGGATCTTTCTGGATTAAAGCAAATTGCAACTTTTCCGAGTTTCACTAAACTAAAATTTCATCTTCAAAATTTGTCAGTATCACTTAAAATGTTATTTACAGTGCCTTTAAGAAACTTTTCATGGCAAATCTACTCGGTATGTAGTTTGCTGTCAGTATGCCCTTGTAAAATTTGGCATTCCTAATTTCAGGTGAATTTTCCTAGTCTACAGGAGTTTCTCAATAAAACAAACTTTTGTAATCATCAAAGTCTTCGCATTTCAACTGACACTTTCTAAAATTGGCAAGAATTCCACAATCTGGTCTTGAAAATAAGTATCAAAGCACTTAAGATCAAAACCTAGAAGCGTGATCTGACAGGAAAGTGTATGTTTGGTATCAAGAAACAGTCTAAGAGCAAGCCTGTTTTATGGTTTAGTTGGTAAACTCTTTGGATTATTCTACACACATGAATTTGGATTAGTTTCTAAGTCCCTTTCAAAGGTCCCATCTATGTGAAAGAGGCAAACAAAACAGTCAAAACACCCCAAGACAATATTTTTACCTTCATTTTCAAACACTTATGAGCATTGATTTTTAGCCTGTATTTCAAAAAAATAATTAAAAAAAAAATTGTTCTTAGGTACTACAAGCTATTACTGCTTTCTTAAGGACATAAATGTTTATTAGGCTATGTAGACATGCTGACAGCCTATACACATATCCTAATGTTTAGACAGTGTAAGACATTATAGCAGCATAAATGAAATTAAATTTCTCCTCCTATGTCTCACACAAAGACCTTTGTTTATGCCACTATCATCATTATTATTTGTAAGTCATATTGTGTGCCCTGTTACCAGCCCAGAAATAACTACATAAGAAAGAAATAAGTACACGTTTACAGAGAGGAGCTTCTAGAAGCTTTATCTCAACATTTCCTCACATGATTTGATATGCTTGGCTGGACCTCTGAGTAAAAATAAATTATCACTTTAAGTTTGAAGGTGTACTTCTGTAGTGGATTAAAATTCATGCACCTTTTCATTTGATGACTGCTTCAGGCTTTCTTCTTAGGCAACTTCAAAAGCAGGAATATGGATATACTTTTTTAATGCTGAGCTGCCTTTTTTAAGCTGGACAAATATGAGTTACAACGTGCTCCAAGGGAGACAAAAAAGGAGCACATTAAAAACTGTCACTTGCACAAAGAAAATAACTCCCAAAATAGACATTTTAACATTTCCAGGACAAACATATCACTACCACAAGCAGACTTTAAAAATATTTTTATTAAGTTTGCTGGGAAAGTAAAGCATTCATAGCAAAAAAGCCCACCTACTTTCAAGTTTAAATATCACTTCACTAAATACCTAACTCATTATTAGAATCTAATGACTTATGAAGACTACATAGTCATCAATTTTATCAACAGAAAAAAATATGATTTCATTATGATTCAGCAGAATTACTGAGATACCCAGTTTGAAAATGCCTACAACCGTGTTCAGAACGTAATTCTACACATAATGTTTAGTCATCTGTGCCCACAGAAAGGAATTCAGTCAATAGAATTGTGACACAGCTTATATAGCTCCTAGCATCTTCATCTGATGTGCCACAGCCACACAGTGCAGAAGACAGAATCTTGTGCAGAATTCACACTGGTGCACATCTAATAGCAATTATGAACCTCACAATTCAGATGGATAAAAACCTTAAGATATTCCAACAGCATAATTTAAAAATAAAGGATACCTTTGTCATTACCACATTTCAATTCTCGAGAAAATAAGCTGCCTTCAACAGAATCACCTGACAGAAGGCACAGTCTACAAACTCCAAAGAAGGACTGTTGTTTGCCACAGTCAAGATGCCTGACCTAGTTGTATCTCAGCTGCCAATAAACAGCTCATATAATTTAGCTGAAAACAATTATATGATCTAGCAAGGATTCTCAATATTACTTTCCCATCATCTTCATGGATTATGCGTTACCTTTTGCTGTTTCACTAATAACTACTTATAAGATATAACAACATATAACTTAAATGTGCAAACGTTTACTACAACAATTATAGTCTGGCCAAATGAAAATCCTGATGCTGCAGTCATAGAATACATGAGCCGGCATCATAAATCTAGAAGCAATTTTGTATGCTGGGTTGTGCAAATAAGCTGAGAACAAACACAAAACCCTATGAAATTGAGAGATTCAAAGTAAAAGAGGCTTTTGGATGACAGTACAGTAGTTTAATGTTCTGATTTTATAAATGTTGAATAGCAGAACAGGGAGAGAACTTGCTCCTGACTAATACATTATCCCAGGAGTAATGAAACAGAACTGACAGATGTGAAAGAAAGTCATGCTGATATTTTCTAAAGACATATTGCTTTTTTTCTTTACAAAAGAAAAATAACAATGCTTTGCAGGGAAAAGCCAGTTGTGTACAGCCATACTTTAACAAGGTTCAACCAGGACCATGTAGCAATAGGACCCAAAAAAGAACAAAAAAATTCAGAAGAACTGATAAAACAGGCATCTGAAAAGGATAAATTCATTTTACTACGCACAATAAAATTCTCTGCTCTGTACATCACACAGTCATTTAGGGCCTACTCTGCTGTAGCTCATTAAAGATTTCTATTGACTTTTGCGATCTTTGGTATAGGAGCTGAGATTTTTGTACCTATAAAAAGAAATCATTTCAGTTTGTACAGGTGCAAGTTACAGTACAAGACAGAAAAAAATAAAATTGGGACCCTAATGTATCCTTTTATGGCATAAATCACAATTTAAAAGGTTAACCTAGTAATACCTTGTAGACAGCTGTTAAATTAGACCTTCTCTGGGTTGCTGAAGGTAAAGAGCACTCTGGAAAAGTCCCGAATTTGTCCCTTCACGCTGGAGAATATCACAGCATCAGATTATAGGACACTTCACTGACTCAAAAACCACCAAACTCCTCTTTTTTTTGTATATTACCTTGATAATGGTATCTCTACAACAGGCTATTTTAACTCTGACATCTCAATTGTTTTCATACCTAGTGTGCATATTTAGAGCTAATTCATTTTCTATGCTTGCTGTAAGGACTAGTTCCAAATTTTTGTTCAAGTGCCAGTCGCATAGCAATGCACTTTGTTCTTGCAGTGCACAGTTAATCTCCTTCTATAAAGAGTCTTGCAACATGGGGTATAGGCTAGAACTTCACCACACATCACAGAATCATAAAATCATATAGGCCAGAAAATACTCCCAGAGGTCACGTAGTCCAGCCTCCT